>NW_015548239.1:1303215-1318944 GCF_001515605.1 Sinocyclocheilus anshuiensis | reverse complement strand
CCCAACAGTTGGGTTAGTCCATATTTGACCCAAAGTTGGGTTAAAACAACCCAGCATTTTTTTAGAGTGTAATCAGTGCTAATAACAACCAATAAAATGACATAAAGTGTTACATAAGGTTATACTCACTTGGCAATGTGGTGACAGTCTCCAAAGTATCATCCCCACCAATGCTGTCAATTAAATTAAACACAGACACTTAGAAAACATGCAGAACAAAATAATTCCATAGGCATACAGTAGACTGACACAAACTCACCTCCATGCAACCCCTCGCTCCTCATCCACCAACTGCAGAAGGTTTTCAGCTTTTGCACCAAAGCCGGCCTGACAGATTCAGAGACAGAGAATGGTAATTACAGCATGACAAAACATCGCAACATACACAAATATGCACACACACTTACAGTAAGTGAATCTCCCAGAGATGCTACCACTTTAATGTCACCTGGACGCAGCCTGTGAACTGAGAAAGAAATGTGATTGTGTGACTACCTCGATACCCAAATACAACAATAAAGCAACTGTGCAGTGCTACTTGAACCTAAAAGGATAATAAACCATGGCAGGATATCTGAAAGCCTGTCTTGCCTGCTCATCTCTATCCATCAACCTATGTACATATTTACTATTTCTCCTCTTTCTTGTATTTTTTTATCTGTTATTAATCTTTCTTTTTATCCTCCTTAATATGTTTTAAAACATTCTGTCATTTACACAAAATAAAATAAATAGACATTAAAATAACATAATAAATACGATAAATAAATTATATACTTGAAAAACATTTGCAAATCTCATTACATGCAATATATTAATAAAATATTATAGTTTAGTTTAGTTTAGTTTATTGATTTATAGAGCACATTTGAAAACGACAGTTATTGAAACCAAAGTGCTGTACAGGAAATATACAACAGGATTAAAACAAAATAAAAACTAGACAGTATACAAAACACAACCAAATGGACAAATGAAAATTTACACTCTCAGGAAGAATTAAAACACACAGAATAAAAATCTTCAAAGATGATCTGAACATAGAAATAAAAGGAGTAGATCTAATATAGAAAGGAACACTAGGGGCAGCCACTGAGAAAGCCTTATAACCTTTAACTTTAAAACGAGAACAAGGAACTGAGAGTAGGAATTGACTAGATGATCGAAGGGGTCTTGAAGCAGTATACGGAGTGAGAAGATCATAAATGTACTGAGGTGCAAGTCCATGCAAAGCTTTAAAAACAAAGAGCAAAATTTGAAAAACAGCACAGAACTTAACTGGTAACCAGTGAAGAGAGGCGAGCACAGGCGTAATGTGCTCACGTTTTTAGTGCTGGTCAGTAATCTGTAAGTAATCTAAAGCTGATTTAGGCAAACCTAGGTAGAGCGAATTACAGTATTCTATTCCTGATGTTATGAAAACACGAATAACGGTTTTGAGTTCCTCCTTAGAAATCATCATCTTGAGTCTAGAAATAGATCTTAACTGAAAGAAACTACTTTTCATGACGGCGCTAATCTGTTCATCAAAACACAGGTGGGACCAAATGTAACACCAAGGTATTTGACACAGTCATGTACATTTTAGAAGAGAGGGGACCAAGGTGACTGACAATTTCAGAGGTTAGAACCGATGGGCCAAAGATGATTATTTCAGTTTTGTCATTGTTTAGCTGTAAAAAAAAAATCATATCCATCCAGCATTTTATGTCACGCAGACAATCAAAAACACTGGACACAGAACAGCTGTTATCTTTAACAGGAAGATAAAGCTTAGTGTCGTCAGTGTAGAAATGATAAGATAAGTTGTGTCTCTGAATAATATTACCTATAGCAGAAGCATATAATGCAAAAAGAAGAGGACCCAAAATGGAACCCTGTGGAACACCATAAGAGATTTGTGCACAAGATGAGAAGCATTCACCTACATTAACAGAAAAAGTTCTCTCCTTGAGGTAAGAGGCAAACCACTTCAGCACAGACCCCAGAAACCCAGCTACATGATTAAGTCTTTGTAAAAGAAGTTCAGACAGACAGCGATCAGCGTTCACTCATTAACTCAAAAAGTCAAGGAAAGTCCATAACGCAAATTCCATGAAACATGTAGAATGTAATCCTCTGATAAAGGGTGATAAAATTCACAATGTCCAAAAGGTATAATCCAAAACGGCAAAACAAACCAAAACAAAAATAGAGAGCAGCGGCAGATAGACGGAAGCATATGTGGGGTTATGTTAATACATAACAATTCTATATCTAAACTTTATCTCAACTGTGATTACCTGGACACCTAAACACAACAACAAAGCAACAATGCAGAGCTACTTGTACCTAGAAAGATAACAAACAATGGCAGGATATCTGGAAGCCTGTCTTACGTCTTTGTCTCTATCCATAAACCTATGTACATATTCAGTATTTCTCATTTTTCTAGTAATTTTTATCTATCACCAATTGTATCCTCCTTAATATTTAAGTATTGCAGCATTTTATTTCTTAAAATTCATGCAACATTTTTACATTTTGCTATTTCATTAACAGAATATACATGTATACTGTATGTGTGTGTTGTATATATATATTATATATATCTGTTAATTAAATACCAAAATAAAATTTAGCAAAGTAAAAATAAAGTAAAAACATTTGAATTTTAATAACTTTAATGCTGTAATACTTTAAAGCGATAAAAAAAAGATTTGTTATATAAAAATACAAGACAAGGAGAAATAGTTAGTTAGAGAGTTGGAAAGTTATCTGGTGGGAAAAATTTAGAAAATTAATTTCTCTCCTCTCTCTTTCTTACCAGATGTTGGCACAGTGTCAGAGGATGCTGTGTCCACACATGTGAAATCACTTCCCCAATTCTGAAGTGAAAGGGAAGAATCATTTCATAATGAATTTTTATCACTTTAAGGTTGTATTGTGTTTCATTAATATTGTATGTAATATATTTATGTGACTTACAGTTGTGGGTGGAGGAGTAGGAGGAGGGGTGTTGTATGTGTAATTGCTGTTGTGATAGGTCCTCAAATAGGGTGACAACTAAAGAAGAATATGAAAAAGTATTACAATGTGACAGAATTACAGAGTTTACAGAAGGATTACAGAGTTTAAACTCACCTTTTCTGGGCATTTAAGAGGGACACCTGCAGTAAAATCCTCACTGTCTGTCTTATTACCTAAAGGCTCCATCTACAGTATGTGGGAGAGAGAGAGAACGAATTAATAAAACTGGAAATCCATTTTGAGAGTTAAGATGCTGTGAAATTTTTCCCTGCTGAATTGTATTTTAAATTAACACAATTCAATTACACCTCTACAAAGAGGTTATTGCTGAATAGCATTCAGTCATTTACAGTAAATAAAATAATATATTAAAAATGAAAATAATAAATGCATACAAGCATACAACATGCTTGTAAAACTAATTACATACAATATATTAATAAAATATTATCAGGCTTATACATTAACATATGTGTATCTAAGCTTAAATCATATGCTCACCAAGTTATTCCAGAGAGCCCGAGCCATGAGCGTGTGAGCTTTCTGACTGAGATGAAAACAGTCTGGAGAGAAATAGGAACGGTCAAGCCTCCCATCCTAAAAGAACATGGAAAAAATGTCAAAGATAATGAGTACAAATAGTTCAAGAAAGGATAGCTCATGCAGTAAATGATGTAAGATTGCTGTGCACCTCCAACACAGGGAGAAACACATTTCTGAAGAATGGCTGTAGGACCACGGTGAAGTTATCATGTGTGTCATATCGCCCAGACTCCACCAGCTCGCTCATACCACGCTGAGAATAAAACACAACAGAATACATTGAATATTAATATGCACTTTAGCACAGCTACATTTTAGAATCATACTAATATTAATAATATAAACATTTTAAACTGTACAATTACTTTGTATTATAAATAATAACACTCATAATAAATATTAATATACAGATGTTTACACAAAAATGAATTAATTTTCATGTCATATGTTGTGTACCTGATAGGCTTGGTTAAACTCCTGCAACTTCTGGAATTCATGAGATCCATCTTTAGGTTTCAGAACACAGCGACACAACATGCTGAAAAAATAAAACACAAAGCAAAATAATGCAAGACTAACATGTACCCAAAGCGTCAGAATTCAGTTCTTCGACCTGAATCAAGCAGAAATCAGGAGAATCAGTATATAGGGCAAAACTCACTTGATCAGCCAGGTAGGGCATCCAAGAGTGGGGTCCTGATGGAGACGGCGCAGTGGAATTATATCCAGGAGCTCCACTAGGTTCACCAGGGCACGAGGGACCTGGAGAAGGAGACATGATTAATTCCAACAGGCAGCAGGGATTTACAATGGCGTATTGTTACCAATAATCTGGTTTTAACCATTGTTTCTGCTACAATGCAGGCCTATCATAACAAACATTAAATAGGTTTAAAATAAATAAGATATATGAAGAGAAATATAAAATGGGCTCCAAAAGTCTGAAACCAATCTATTTTATCTATTATTTTTTAACACTTTTCTTATTTAATACCATTTTTTCTTTACAAATTATATTTTCCAGCATAACAAAATGAATTAAATTTGCATACATGATTAATGAAAATTAATCAGAATCTTAATTTATTCTTTTTTTTTAGATTAAGTTTTTTATTTTTCAGACACTTTAGATTTCACAGACATAAATATCTTCAATAAAACAATCATCAATAATCGGACACATCACAGTAGTTTCTTTTTTCGTTTGTCTGTTTCACATTTTTCAAAATCTTAAAACTTTATTTCAAGGTTTACATTTTGAATACCTGATTTTCAAAAACTTTTGGACCCCACTGTATTTCGGAAACAAAATCTGTATAAAAAAAATGGCATAGAGCACTAGAGCTAAAATTGCCTCACCTCATTATGCAATATGTCCAGACCCTCACGAATATACTTCACAATGTTATCAGGAGAATAGTACCGCTGAGGTAAGAGAGAAAGAGAGAGAGAGTGATAAAGAGAGATAGCGACAGTAATTGCAGATCTATTACTGAAACTCTGATAATAAATAAAACAAGCTCTATTAATATCAGCGTACAGTATCAGAGCAGTGGGCACATATGTCATTTCCTCCAATGAAGACTGTGATAATCTTCCAGTCATTCTGGAAATCAATTCGCTGAAAAGAGACAGAAATTTTCAGACAGTCTGAATGAGGTTCAGATTTAGCACCCTGTGTGTGGGTCAGATTTTGCCTATTGTGGGGGACTAAATATCCCTCACAACAATAGTAATCTTAATATCTTACAGAAAGAAAATAGCTCAATAAAAATACAAACGAAACAATACCTTAATGAAAATATGAGGATCGAAAATATCATTATAACAGTATGACAACATTTTCAACCACAAAAGAAAAGCAAATGTGTGTATGTTTGAGATTTTGAGAATGACTAACCGAGTCTTCTTTCATTCTTTTAATGACAGCATGAGCTTGTGTGACCATATCACTGCAAAATGAAAAATCACATTTTAGTAATTTTACAGTATTCAATTTTTTTTTTAAAGAAATGAATGCCATGTTCTGTCATGAAACTCTAGATGGCACAGGCTGGTGGGTCATTAATGCAAACTGATGATATTCACAGCGCAACTACTTGGCACAAACTGATTGGTTTATGTTGCATACGCAGCCAATGAGCTTACTGCTTTACATTTATATGAAACCTCTGAAACCCTCCACCTTCCCCAGCTCCACTTGTATAAATCTGCTACGGGTTATTTTAAATGCTATTTGTGCAGCAGCAGCATGTCTTAAATACGCAGAGCACCATATCGGCACATGTATTGCCAGTAGCAATTTCCTGTACTTGCTTTGCAATAATCTTCAACAACAGCAATAACCAACAGCAGCAGCAATTCAGCAGCAGCAGCGTAGCAGATCTATTCCGCCAAGACCAAATACATTAACATTGTCATATCCATTACCATACTTAAATCTTCAGAGAGTTGTCATGATAGAAATACTTTTATTCAGCAAGGATGCATTCAATTGATCAAAAGTGACAGTAAAGACATTTATAATGTTAAAAAATATTTATATTTCTAATAAATGCTGTTCTTTTGAATTTTCTATTTATTAAAACATCCTGAAAAATAGAAAAATAGAAAAATATTAAGCAGCTTAACTGTTTTCAACACTACTACTACTAATAAATGTGTCTTGAGCATCAAATCAGCGTATTAGAAATATTTCTGAAGGATCATGCGACATAAGACTGGAGTAATGGCTACTAAAAAAATCAGCTTTGCCATCATTGCTATAAATTACATTTTAAAATTGAAAACGTGTGTGTGTGTTAATGTAAAATAAATAAATAAGTAAATAAATAAACAATGCTTCATACTCAATCAATCATTTATTCAGTCACTGGTTTATAAAGTGAGAAGCTACTCACTCAGATTTGGCTCCTGGTACTGCTTGGTTCAGAAAACTGCGTACAGAATTCGCACTTCCTTTTCCCAATGAATAGCCAGTGAGTGAAGGGTTAAACGCTCTCAATATATCTAAATGACAAAAAAACATTATCTTATACACACATAATCACTCTAAATCTGATTTGAATGTCCATCTAATCCCTGAAAGTGAAAAAGATAAAGAGATTGGTAAGGGTAAACATATTTGGCTTGCTGTTTTTTAAGGAGGGACTCAGGAATAATACTTAATCTCTAACTTCACCCTTAGACTACTTCAAGTTACGTAGTATATAGTAGAGATGAAAAAGCAGCTATTTACACCATAAACTCTTGCTTTGCCATCATTGCTATAAATTACATTTTAAAATTGAAAACGTGTGTGTGTGTTAATGTAAAATAAATAAATAAGTAAATAAATAAACAATGCTTCATACTCAATCAATCATTTATTCAGTCACTGGTTTATAATGTGAGAAGCTACTCACTCAGATTTGGCTCCTGGTACTGCTTGGTTCAGAAAACTGCGTACAGAATTCGCACTTCCTTTTCCCAATGAATAGCCAGTGAGTGAAGGGTTAAACGCTCTCAATATATCTAAATGACAAAAAAACATTATCTTATACACACATAATCACTCTAAATCTGATTTGAATGTCCATCTAATCCCTGAAAGTGAAAAAGATAAAGAGATTGGTAAGGGTAAACATATTTGGCTTGCTGTTTTTTAAGGAGGGACTCAAGAATAATACTTAATCTCTAACTTCACCCTTAGACTACTTCAAGTTACGTAGTATATAGTAGAGATTAAAAAGCAGCTATTTACACCATAAACTCTTGTGTCATGATCAGCCATTATGTGGTTTAAAACACTTAATGACTACAATAATTTCTGAGTTGATTATATTCCTAATTAATGATTAATCATAAATCTACAGTACATAATAATAAGAGCATGACAGGAACATGAGCACTTGCACATACTTGGTAAAGTGGTTATAGTTGTTATGTTCTCATCTCCACCGATGCTGAGAACAAAAAATGAAATCTATCTGTCTTGTGCTTCATGAGATCATTGATCATTTAGATAAGAATTGAATCCTGTAAATCATATGGATAAAACTAATCCAGCAACATATATGTGTAATTAACAGATGGTTTACAGAGTGATCAGGGTAGACACTCACCTCCACGACAGGCCGCGATACTCTGTGAGCACTCCCAGGAGATTGTTTTGTGCAGCACCAACCCCATTGGATGCCTTTTTTTTTTTTTTATGGGGGGGTCAATACTTTTATTTAGCAACCATGCATTAAAATAATCAAAAGTGACAGTAAAGCCTTTTATTATGTTTCAAATTATTACTACTTGAAATATAGTGTCTGAAAAAAATACACCTAGAATCCTGAAAAAAAATACATCATGGTTTACACAAAAATTATAAGTAGCACAACTATTTCATCAGCAATAATAAGAAATTCAGGAGCACCAAATCAGCGTATTAGAATCATTTCTAAATGATCATGTGACAATGTAAACGGGAATAGTGGTTAAGGCTAGATGGCATACAGCAAAAAACTACTGGGCATGCGCACATCAATATAGTGCAATGTTTCTCACACTGTACAACAATAATTACTATTTTTGTATTATTTTAAGGGGTAGGTTTAGGGTTGGGGTAGGTGTAGACGTTAATAAAACACAATCTAATCGGTAGAAAATTCAATTTATTGTTAGCCTCCGGTTTTTGCTGTATCCCTTCTAGCCGCAACCGGGAATAATGACTGCTGAAAATGTAGCTTTGCCATCATCACCAATATATTCAAATAGGGTTAGGGTTGGTGAGCATAAGAGACTTCTTTTAAAAAACATTTTAAAAATCACAATGGTAGTGCATATTTGTAAAAAAATTATCAGTATTAGCAAATACCATCAATACATTTAAATGTTTATGTTTATCAATTATCACCTCACCGTCAAAGAATCACCCATCGCTGCTACCACTTTGATGTCTGCTGGCCGTAAGGCATGGACTACAGAAGAGACAGACAGAAACAAACTTAAAAAAACTCCTAGAATTTCCAGCCAGGGTGTAAGGGAGCGCGGGGCACAAAGTAACGCGGGGTAAGTTGTAACACACGTGCTTTAAATATTTCCCACACATGCTAGCATAACCAAATTTACAGCATTTACTAGTTACTATATCAACATTATATAGAGAAAAAAAGTGCGCCAAAATTAAAAAGTCTTTTGAAGATATCGCTGAACATTTATTTTACCATAGTAAAATTATATTTCTGGCTTAAGTACATTTTTCATCTCAGTTTTTATTACTCATTTAAAATGAGACAAATCTGCTATTATTTTAATCTCCAATCTGCTATTTATCAGTTTAAATTATTTTGTAATGCTTGGCTAACTATCAGAAGACAGTAACCAGTTTTAAATTCCAGTTGCGCAGATGGGGTATGTTGTAACACTGCGTTACAATGTGCCCTGCTGTGCTATTCTATGACATTAGCGATGTAATTCACACTATTTACTTTAATACATTTTAATGATAAACGACGAGAAACAGGTGAATAAAGACATGTAAAGCATTTTGGCTCGTTTATGTGGGCCGTCCCAAGCATGGTTGCAATGTGTTCATTGTCAAACTCCAAAATCAGATTATTTTTAATTCTTAAAAAACGCCATTATTTTATTTGAAATAAATAATTATTGTATTTTATTGACAAAATATTTTAGTTTGTCTTGTATATTTTTTTAATTCGATCAGATAACATTTTAAGCTGTTATATGGTGATTTTACAACGTGCCCCTCAGATGTTACAATGTACCCCACCTACGGGGCAAGTTGTCACATTTCACTTCCAATTTTTGAGGGTAAATAAAGAAAAACGTATACACTGTAATTATGAATCAAAGCAACATATTTGTACTAGATAAGTGTGAAATTACTGTGGATAAAAAAAATTATACTCTGAAGCCCATGTGGATTTACACAATTTGAGAAAGTCAAAAAGTGTTACTTTGTGCCCCGCTCTCCCCCTACTACAAGTGTAAGATCTCTGTTTACCTGAGGCAGGTATGCTGGGAGATGGAGACCGGTCCTCACAGGTGAGCTCACTCCCCGTCACCTGAAAGTTCAGATGCAGCACAAGTGAGACATACTGTAAGTCAAAGTAACAGGGCGAATTTATGGTGAGAATGGACTCACTGTGTTGAGAAGTGGAGAGGGATCCTCTGTTTGAGAGATACCGAGCTCAGGTGAGTATGAGTTTTTCTGCGTTCGCAAAAACTGCTTTTCCTGGGACAGAACAACAGGTTCAGTAAAGCATATGTGAATGTTTATGTCTGTTTAGAAAAAGAAAATCATCCAGACTTGAACATACACATTATGAACCTTGTGTGTCACATCACAAACATGAGTGCTACATAAATGAAATGGAACTGAAATTCACTTCACCTTATCACAGGTGAAGGACAAACACTTGCATAAAACATATAGTTCGGGAACATTTTGGTGAGATAAAGGCATATGTATGAACCCACTCTGATTCAGCAATTCGCATTATGAATGCTAAGGAGATCATAAATAAATCAAATATCTCCCTCACCTCAGTGGGGCATGGAATGGTGAATATACCCCGCCCATCTATCTCAGTCTTGTCTGTCATTGGCTGCAGCTGGAAAGAGAATAATTATGATTGGTCAGAAAAAAGGCTCCAGTTCTTCGTCATATAAAGGCAAGATTAGATAGGTGGTTCTAGATGGGTTTCTAGGTTGAATAAGGTTCAGATTAGACTGTACTGTCTAATTGTACAGTACAGTACAGTACTGACTGTACTGATTAACAGTCTACTTGTTATCAATCACCTCAGGGCCTTTAACACTTTGAACTTTTATAACTTGAAAGTAAAGAGTCCAGGATTTCACATCTACCTCTATAGGAACAATGTACACGTGTTGACTGCATTAATATTAACTTACCAAATTATTCCAGAGTTGTAAAGTCAACATGCTTATGTCACGTGAGGAGTCAGACATTGAGGCTTTCATCTGAAAACATGAAAAGATCAGATAACATTTTAAGCTGTCATATGGTCATGTTACAACGTGCCCCTCAGCTGTTACAATGTACCCCACCTACGGGGCAAGTTGTCACATTTCACTTCCAATTTTTGAGGGTAAATAAAGAAAAACGTATACACTGTAATTATGAATCAAAGCAACATATTTGTACTAGATAAGTGTGAAATTACTGTGGATAAAAAAAATTATACTCTGAAGCCCATGTGGATTTACACAATTTGAGAAAGTCAAAAAGTGTTACTTTGTGCCCCGCTCTCCCCCTACTACAAGTGTAAGATCTCTGTTTACCTGAGGCAGGTATGCTGGGAGATGGAGACCGGTCCTCACAGGTGAGCTCACTCCCCGTCACCTGAAAGTTCAGATGCAGCACAAGTGAGACATCTCTGTAGCACAGCGCGAGTCATATCTATGGTTTTAGAAGAGCAGATTGATTCAAAAACAAATAACATAGGCCTACTCTCAAGTCTCCATACAAGTCTAACTGAGTGAATCACTAGAAAGGTTACATTTATAAAATAAAGTAAAATACACAAGTTTATTTAATAACTACTGGTTGTGGCCTTGATGCAATACATCAAAATTTCTTGATGCAATACATGTGCAATATAATAATGCACAAATTTAATGCAACTTTTTATTATACCAGTATAAATGTAATACTTTTTAGTTCAACATAATACATGTGAAATAGGTCATTGATATTTGTGCATATTGTGTAAATTGTGCCATCTATAATGTTCACTATTCAAATCTATCTATCTATCTATCTATCTATCTATCTATCTATCTATCTAGTGGCCTGTTTAAAATGATCTCTGAGTGTTATAGACTCACTGGGTTTGACAGATCGGTGTGTACTGGACTGGACTGAAGCATTACGCTGAAATCTTCTCGGTCACTGAACCAGCCTCTTCTCTCTAGAAGAGCACTGATAGATTCCTGTTCAATAAACACATATAATGTTTGACAATGTCAAACTATTTTAGCACAGATATTCAAAAGTCACACATGTATCAACGTGTATCAATGTATGTGTGTGTGTGTGTGTGTGTGTTTTTTTTTTGTAGTATATATATACGCACTGTATATATACCTTAACTCCTCAAGATAAACTTGAACAGAATTTACAGAAACACTAAACAATGTCGCATTTATAAGAGGAGAAATAAAGATAGCTGTTCCTCTGAGGTTTTCCAGAGGACATCAGAGCAGCCAACCGTCGATAACTCTATCACAAACAGTAGTGAACAGACCAATAGTATCAGGCCAACCGATGCAAAACCCAAAACAAAGTTCTTAAGTGTGCAAGATAAGACAATATTATCACATTTGATTGAGATAGGGACATGTTTGAAGGATTTCCTCCTTGTAATAAAATATATGTTCTCTCTCTCTCTCTCGCTCTCTCTCTCTCTCTCTATATATATATACATAGCCTATATTTTTTTTCTTGTCATGTCATTTATCATTTATCTCAGAAAATTAACATCTGAAAACCAGAGTGTTGTTTGTTCAGATACATGGTTGCGTGTATCTCTCCTCTGGCCTTGACTTTCATTTCAAGGACTCAGGCTTAATCTTTCCAAAACCTTTATATAAAGATCTGGTTTAATCAAGCCTGACAATCACACAGAAACATGTGATGGGTCTTTGTGAGCTCAATCAATGTGTTACTTAGTAAAAAAAAAAAAAAGGTAAGTGAAAGGCATGCAGATTCAACAATGTAATTCGAATGCAATTTGAGTACAATACTAAATGCAGGTAATGGTATTATGTGTCTGTTTATTTCTATAGAATAAGATTGAAGCCTTACCAGATAGCATGTTGAGGGCTCTAATTTCATCAGATCTGCCATAAAAAACACCATGTTTAATCATTTTGAGTGGCATAATAATAGCATTTGAATTAAGGAAATGAATGAATTAAATCAAAAAATTTTAATGAATCGCCAGTTTGATTTATGCAATGATAATATGCATATTCTGATTATTACATAATTCTGTTCTCATTTTAAATATGGAATAACAAAACTCTCTATTAAAATCAGAGCATGACCTGAATTTAGGTATTAATTAACTTTAGTTAACCTAATGTGCTGGTCTATGTTAGTAAGTTTTTCGACCTTACATTTCCTCAACTCCAGTGAAGCTTAATTGTTATTTTAATGCACTTGTGATAAATTTGGACATACCTCTCCACATCAGACAAAACCAGTGCAGATACCACAGACACATCAGCTGGCCTCAGAGAATGGACTGTGAGAAGGATGATAGGACAGTTTATACAATTAAATCAAGCTTAGATCTTAATTTCTTTTCTCTCTGTCTTATTCAATCACAAGATTCTTGTAGATTCCTTTACCAGAAACTGGAGTGCTGTGTGAAGGAGATGAAGCAGCACAATACAGGGGACGAGATTTAACTGCAGAAACAAAACAAACCCTGAAACAAGCCCAACAACACAAACAAGACAGTGGCACACATCAACAAACTTGACTCACTGTATTGACATGGAAGCACAACTTTGGAGTGACAAATACATTTCTGTGAATGCGTTACCTACATTGCATTGGATGAATTAAAATTAAAAGACTTAGACTTAGAAGATAGATAGAAAGTGAATAACGCATACAGTCTCACATCAGCTCCATGACAGAGTAATTATTAACCTCTCAGTGGGCTAAAAAGGGAAGTCATTTCTAAAGTACTATCAAACCAGTAATTAAAATGTCAGGAAAATAATCTAAGGAAGCTTTATGCATTAAATTGGAAGCAGAGTGACGGAATATCAAAAGTGATTAAATACCTGCTGAACACCTGCATGCTAGAAGTGCCAGGATCATAATCTGTGCACAGGAAGAGAAAGTTTTATCTTTTATTTCCATGATGGAAATCTGTTTGGAGCCACGTGGAGTAAAGAGCAGTTCTGAAACTAAACTGTCGAAACGTTTAGCGACACCTGCTCTAATATATGACTGTGATCTTCCTCCATCACTCACACACGCCTACTGTTAGTTTGCATGTTTCAAGGTAGATGGTATGGAATTGATTTTTTATTGATCTTATCAAGGTGTTTATTGGTAAGATAATGGCTAGGTCTATAGTCCTGTGGCCGGTTGCATAAACTGCTTAGACTAGTCTTACAAGGCATCTAATTTTTCTTCTTCTTTAAGACTGGCCATTAATGTTATATTGATAAAAAAATAATTATACAAAAATAATTACATAAAAATATAGAGTAGCCTAATTTGAGTCTGATAAGCAATACTGATTAACCCCTGGTTAACTGCTAACTGATCAAAATAGTTATTAAGAAACATTCTTGACAGTCATAGTGAGCATATTTATGCAAATGGCCCTTAGTTTTATGTCTTAGGATGATATAACGTTTTAGTTAAGAAATTTCACTTGGTCAAATGGTCCATATGGTCCAAATGTGGATATTATGAAGGCTTTGTAAAGTGGTTTGAAAGGCACTATTCTTTGTTCCTAAAGCTGCTTTACAACACACTGTAAAACAAGGTATTAAGGAAACTTCAACAAAACTTGAATTCAGATGCATTCAGATTTTTAGGTTTTCTCAACTGTTATCTTAAAAATTGTCCTAAGCAAAACTACTTTGTTTTGTCAATTTCAATTTGCTTGTTCCTGTCACGAATCCGGTCTATGAACTTCCGTTCACTCACCACCAGAGGTCACCCGCTCACTACATTGACTCTCACACTACACAGACTGTTACACATCACCCTGGACTACATTTCCCATGCTCCATTGCACTAATTACAATCTCACCTGAAACCAATCACACACAGCTGCTACCAATAACACACAATATATAAATCAGTCTCACACCACCATTCAAGGCCGAGTATTGTTTAGCGCATATCACTCACCTAGCGATAGCTACCCTGCGGAGCCATTTCTAGTTTTCATAGTTTAGTCTTAGTTTTGCCTTGCCTGTTTTCTCGTGTTCTGATTCCTGCTTGTGTTTCTCAGATTGCCCTTTTGTCTCGCCGTTCGGACTCTGTTTGCTCCTGCCTGGACTATTGCTCGTGTTATTGGATTTCCCCTCTTGTCAAGCCCTCTGGATAACGTTTGCTGCCGACTGACTCACGCCCGTTTTGGATTACTCTTCGTCTTGCCCTCATATACCTGTTTGCCATTGTCTGAACCTTGCCTGTTTTATGACCACGCCTTTAAATAAAAGCTTTGCAGATGGATCCGCACGTCTCTCGTCTCGTCGGCTCCGTTACAGTTCCCTCCATGTAAAATGTACATTACATTTACATTTAATCATTTAGCGTACGCTTTTATCCAAAGCAAGTATACAACAATATACAAGTGCTGTAACAAGTCTCAGTTAGTCTAGCACAGTACACATACCAGTTTCTTTCTTTCTTTCTTTTTTTTCAGAAAAAGAGACAAATAGAATAAGAAAATGTTAGCATTAGTTAGTCAAGTGCGTTCTTTGAAGATGGCCAAAGAAAGCTGCTCGAATTGAGATAGGCAGGTCGTTCCACCAGCTTGGAACTGTCCAGGTAAAGGTCCGTGAGAGTGATTTTGTGCCTCTTTGGGATGGTACCACGAGGCGTCGTTCACTTGCAGAACGCAAGCTTCAGGGGGGCGCATAAGTCTGAACTATTGAGTTTAGGTACTTTGGTGCAGAGCCAGTGGTTGTCTTGTAGGCAAACATCAGTGCCTTGAATTTGATGCGAGCGGCTATCGGCATCCAGTGCAAACTGATGAAGAGAGGTGTGACGTGCGCTTTCTTCAGCTCATTGAAGACCACTCTTGCCGCAGCATTCTGGATCAGTTGCACAGGCTTGATAGTACATGCCGGAATGCCTGCTAAGAGAGCATTACAATAGTCCAGTCTGGAGAGAACAAGAGCTTGGAATATACTTGAACTTTACTTAAGTATACTTAATAAAATAAACTTGAAGTATACTACTTTTTGGTAAGGGCTGCACTGATAGGAAGGGTCTAATCTTCCTAATGTTGTATAAAGCAAATCTTCAGGACCGGGCCGTTGTAGTAATATGGGCTGTGAAGCTTAGCTGATCATCAATCACAACTCCAAGGTTCCTGCTGTCCTAGAAGGAGTTATGGTTGACGAACCTAGCTGTATAGAGAAGTTGCGATGAAGTGCTGGGTTGGCTAAGATCAC
>NW_015548239.1:1277025-1295856 GCF_001515605.1 Sinocyclocheilus anshuiensis | reverse complement strand
AAAACTATCAGTATTCATATAAGTTCACTTTTAGTATAGTTGCAGTACAAGCTAAAAATGTTGATGTAAATTAGTTGTGTACTCAAAGTTTACTACTGTTTTACTTAAAGTATACTTAAAAGTATACTTTTATATACTAGAAAGTGGGCCAATTTAGTCCCAAGGAGTATTGAAATAGTACACTTACAAGTATACTACTAGTACACTGATATTTGTATACTTACTACATAAAGTATACTTAAAAATATACTTGAACTTTACTTAAGTATACTTAATAAAATAAACTTGAAGTATACTACTTTTTGGTAAGGGCTGCACTGATAGGAAGGGTCTAATCTTCCGTATAAAGTATAAAGCAAATCTTCAGGACCGGGCCGTTGTAGTAATATGGGCTGTGAAGCTTAGCTGATCACAACTCCGGTTGAGTTGAAGGTGGTGGTCCTTCATCCAGCCAGAGATGTCTGTCAGACAGGCTGCAATGCGAACAGCTACCGTTGGATCATCTGGTTGGAATGAGAAGTTGAGTTGAGTGTCATCAGCAAAGCAGTGATAGGAAAAGCCATGTTTCTGGATGACAGATCCTAATGATGACATGTAGATGGAGAAGAGAAGCGTAAAGAAGCAAATAAGAAGCAAAATGCCTCATTCAGCCAATAAATTCATCAAAGCAACTACAGATTTCTTGTTCAACAACACATTTTCATCTATTAAGTCACAAATACTAAGAAATGTTCATTAAGTGAATTGACATAAAAACCACACAGAATTCCCCAAATGTTGTCCCAACTAGTCAAACAAACGCAGTTTGAACAAAGCATTTCAAATGGAACAATATAATTGAAAACTTAAGGGGTTGTGAGTTCCCAGCATACTTTGCAGCATTAATAACTTAAGTGGTTATTATAGGATTATTGTTTTGCTGTTTGCAGACTTTTTTTTACTTTGTTGTTGTTTTGTCCTTATTGTTAGTTATTTGTTGTGAAGTAATGTTAAGAGCTTCTAAACTTTCTTTGCTTTGAAAAGTAACAAATATAGCATAGTTACAATGTATTCAATGTATTTAACAAATATAGCATACTTCACATATAGCATATAATATAGGCCTATATGGCTACCAAAATTATGTATCAATTTACTGTGTTAAAAGGTCAAGTAAACAAGAATATTGTTCTAGTTGTGCACATAAGTTTACATACCCCTTGCAGAATATGCAAAATGTTCAATATTTTAACAAAATAAGAGGGATCATGAAAATTGCATGTTATTTTTTATTTAGTACTGTCTTGAATAAGCTATTTCACATAACGGATGTTTATATACACTCCACAAGACAAAATAATAACTGAATTTGTAAAAAGATCCGTTCAAAAGTTGACATACCCTTGAATATTAATACTGTGTGTCATTTCCTGGATGATCCACGACTGTTTTATTTTTTGTGATAGTTGTTCATGAGTCCCTTGTTGGTCCTGAGCAGTTCAACTGCCTGCTGTTCTTCTGAAAAATCCTCCAGCTCCTGCACATTCTTTGGTTTTCCAGCATATCTGAACCTTTTCTAGCAGTGACTGTATGATTTTGAGATCCATCTTTCAAACCGAGGACAATTGAGGGACTCATACATAACAATTACAAAGGTGAAAATATTTACTGATGCTCAAGAAGTCAACACGATGCATTAAAAGCATTAAACGTTTGAACAGGATGATGTGTACATTTTTCTTATGTTGATTAAAGATCAAATTTTTTTCATTTAGTACTGCACTTCAGAAGCTACATAAATACATACATGTTTCCCAGAAGACAAAATAAGGACAATTTACCCTGATCCTCCAATTCAAAAAGTCTACACCCCCCGGCTCTTAATGCATCGTGTTTCCTTCTTGAGCGATATGTATTGTGAAAATCACTATACAAATAACTGAAAAATTGTTTATTTTATCTTAAATGAGTTCTGACTGAAAACTTCAATTTCCGTGCTAATTATCCCAGTGCCAAAGTGAAGAAAACCTATATTTAAACAGTTTTTGTTGTCATTAGTGTGTGTGTTTGGAGGTTCAGGAGTGCAGATCTTGAATCTGATTAGATATGATTAGAAATGCTGAGAATGATGAAAGTCATTAAGGTTTCTGAAGATTTACAGCTTCTCTGATTGTTAAGATAAACATCTCACCCTGAGGTTACTAAACACTAGAAGATAACTAATTTGTGTATCATTGCATGTGCATCTACAGCTCAAAATGATTGACATGTGAATGAGATGATTGATGGCTGAAATGTTAATTAAGTCCCTATTACTAGGGTTAGGCTATGAGTATTGTCATGTTTATATAAATGAAATTATAAAACCAAAGTTTGGCTTTCTGGTTGCAATGATAATCGAGTTGCTGAGTGGTAAAGGTCAAAGACTACCTGTGTGGATTTGATTGCTGGTGGTCTATGGATCAAAAGGTCAGATCTCAAAATGCTTTCAAAGGCTATACCAAAAATCTGAAATACTGAATGTAAAATTGTCATAAACTTCCAAAAAACGATAAGCACTATGCAATGCTTTATAATGAGTTTAACCACTATATTTCTGGGCTAAGATGGGTTTAGTTATGATTCATATATGATTATGATGTATTTAGCCATAATAAATAAAGTATCAAATCATAGTTTATTTGCTTGTGACTGCACTAAGGTGCCAGTTTGGATGTCTGTTAAGCCTTATTGTGGAGCCTGAAAGTATGAATGTTTTGTCTCAGAATGTGAACTAAATGCAATATAAATGGTTAATGACCAAACCCATGTCGTGCAGGAAGCCAATTTGCTGCTGTTTTGAGTGACAATTCAACATCTGCAAACAACTCTTGACAGCAGAGTCAACTCTATAGAGATTTGCGTTTTATGATACATATTTATTGTTTTGATGATAGATTTTTCTGATATGGCACTGAATTTAATTGAATTGAACATCCTCCTATGAAATGTAATACAATTTCAAGGACATTTTAAAAATTGCTTGTAAATTATATACATATTTCTAAACATTTAGAGAACTACTCTTTTTTGACCCCTTTGTTCTTTTATGTCCAACAGGAAAAAGAAAGTAATACAGGTTTGGAACAACTTGAGGGTGAGTAAATGATAACAGATTTTCATTTTTGGGCGAACAATCCTTTTGAACTTTTTCTAGTTTACAAAGACGAAAAGTGTTACAAGAAATAGCACATCCAACAGCAGATGGCGTTAAGAGACTGGAATTAGTAGACTTTATTACGCACTGCAAACGTCCACTGTGACGAATCAGCGCCATCTATTGATTCACCTCGGAACACCTGCTGCCTCACACGAGTCAATAGATGGCGCTGTTTCGCCAGTTTAAGCCGATGGCGGAGGCTCAGTGGGGTGGAGGAGAGAGGAGATCGCGAGGAGAGCCCCGGGTCCACACATCACTGGATGCGGCAGCGGTTCGTTTTTTCTTACTTGAATTTACGGAGCAAACGTTAAATAAACAGTTATATCAGTACAATTTTTTTTCTAGATTTTAGAAATGTATTTTTATATTATAATTATTATAAAAATACTTAAAAAGAGTAATGGGCTGCAGGAACAGAGATGTTTGTTCTGTATTCGCTGCGTGACAGCAAGTGCTGCTCTTTCCCCATTTGAGTTGTTCTCATACATCCTTCCATCAGCATGCTTTGTGGGATAGAGAACAACTTTAGGTTAAATTAATATTTAATAGCAATGAATATTTAAGAGTGCTGAAAGGTTGAAAACTGGCTGAGGATCTTCACCAGCACTATCTGTGAGATCAGACTGTGTTCTTGCACCCTCTGTAAGGTCCTTAAAATAGAACCCAAGATCCCCTTTACTGATGTTTATCCATCAGGACTGCTTTTCTTATTCGTGCAGTTTCGTTGCATGCATATGGCCATTTGAAACTAACTGAACAGCACAGCAGATGTCCACAACTGCTTAGTGGAAACCACCTCTGCCTGTCTTTTGAACCGCAGTAGAGAGATCTCTAAGCTTTAAAAAATATAAAAAAGATGTACTTTTCCATTTAAGTAGGACTTCTATTAACCTCTCAAAACATTGATGTCTGAATGGCCTGCTTGGTCATATAGGGTTACTGGGCGTTTTGGAGAAGAACAGGAGGATGAATTCCTCTTCCTCTATGGTGTTTGTGTATTATTTTAACTCTTTTTCTGTTTTCTTTAACTTCCAGTTTGGACATTATCACATAGACACACAGGTATAAACCTTCACCGAGCAGAACACTTGTGCTTTAACCTATTCCATCCCTCCATTATCTCTCTTTCTCTATCTTTTGCTTTCTGTCTTTCCTTCCCTCCCTCCCTTTCTCTCTCTCTCTAGTTCCCTTTCGACATTTAATATTGTTCTATAACAATTTTTTGTTAATTTACAAACGGATAGTCTGAATTTGAATGAAAACCTTGATTAAACTCCTTTGTGGTTTAGTGTTAAAGTGGTTTAACAGTGCTGTTGATATTTCAAAGCTGCTTAGTTATGGTGAAAATAACAATGCAGATGTTGCTCCCTTGTCCTCATTCAGCGCTGACAGCACTTGCTGTAAAATAACAAATGTCAAAGACGAAAAGTGTTACAAGAAATAGCACATCCAACAGCAGATGGCGTTAAGAGACTGGAATTAGTAGACTTTATTACGCACTGCAAACGTCCACTGTGACGAATCAGCGCCATCTATTGATTCACCTCGGAACACCTGCTGCCTCACACGAGTCAATAGATGGCGCTGTTTCGCCAGTTTAAGCCGATGGCGGAGGCTCAGTGGGGTGGAGGAGAGAGGAGATCGCGAGGAGAGCCCCGGGTCCACACATCACTGGATGCGGCAGCGGCATGTGGACGACAGACACACCGGAGACCTGTGCGGGGACTTTATGCTGACGTCCGGGCTCTCATAGGAGCACATGACCCGCCGCACTGGATGCGGCAGCGGCATGTGGACGGCAGACACACCGGAGACGTGTGTGGGTACTTTATGCTGATACCGGTCCGGGCTCTCATAGGAGCGCATGACCCGCCGTGATGGCCGGGGGACGCAGAGGACTAGTGGCCCCACAAAACACTTTTCTGGAAAATATTGTCCGACGGTCTAACGGTAAGACGCACCACCACATCCAAAGCAGCGCACTTACAAAAAAGAGTATCAGCGGTAGTGTCGCAGATAAAGAAAATAAAGAAACAACTTTTGGGTAGGCTACTTAAGAGACTTAACTTCGAAGAAAGCTTTACATAAAAACTGCTGTAAAATAACAAATGTTGGCATGGAACGTTTTTCCTCCATAGTGGTGCGTGTGAGTCCACATGTGTGTGTGTGTGTGTGTTTGTTTCAGTGTGTGGAGTGAACTTCCCGTGTTTATGCTCAGTAGAGGAGAACTGTGCTCTGTGGCAAATCCACCACCATGCTCTTAAATCAATTGATATCATAGATCTGAGTTTTCCTTCACTTCTGATTCTGATGCTGCCCTTCCACATTTGCTCATCTCATATTTACCCTCCGCATTAGCCATAGAAAGATTAAATGTCTGTCTGTGTTTCCTTCATATGTGCAGTCAAAGTGAAAAATGTTGCCATTCATGTTATGAATGAATGAGGTGAAGGACATATTTTATAATGAAAAACAAAAAAATATCAGAGCTGATTGTATTTTATTTTAGATCAAAATACAGTGGGGGTCAAAAGTCTGGGATTTAAAATCAAATTAAACCTTGAAATAAACAGGAATTTAAAAAAAGATGAATATGAAATGTACTAGTCTGAACTATTTCTAAGTAAACAAACATTGATCACACAAAATCCTTAATTTTATGAACCCTACTGTATGTAAATATGTAAATAAAGGCTGCGAGACTGATGAAAGTCATGATACTGTTTACAGTTTACATATTACGTAAGGACAGCGCATATATAAAGGCAATTTCTTGCTTTTAAATACTGGAAAGGTCTTCACTGTCCCTCATCTGTGACAGACTACAGTTTCTAATTCTTTTATATCAGATTACAGGTTGTATAGTGTTACCGCGAGCTTGTTCAAGCTTTGAGATACACTTTGTTAAAAGTGCTACTGGCTTACTCAGCAGCCGCTAAATCACTACTGTCAGCTAATCAGCCTGATAGCCTGCTTAACACACTAGCCACTAACACACTAACATTGACAGACATCAGAGGAAAGGTTAAAGCAAGGTTACAGAGATGGAGCCCGTTACAGATGACCCTGGCACAGAGAGTTTTCAACAGACTTTTGGATAACACACACAGGAGTAAAAGTTCCGGTATAACTGAAAATGGCTGTGATACTCCAGAACAACACAAACTGACTGTCTGCAAAGACACCTGTTGTGCATTTGGACAATGAAAAGATTAATAAGACATAGCAGAGTGCTTGAAAGTTTGTGAAGATGTTAAAGGTATCAGGTTGTGTGTTTTAGCTACTTTCTCACAGTATTATGGATGTCAGAGAAGAATTTTGCTACTATATACACTACTGTTAAAAAGTTTGGGGTCGGTACGGTTTTTGTAAGAAATCTCTTGCTCACCAAGGCTGCATTTACAGTATTTGATAAAAAATACAGTAAAACCAGTAATATGTCTTTTTTATGTGACGACAAAGCTGCATTTTTAGCAGCCATTACTTCAGTATCATATGATCCTTCAGAAATCATTCTAATTTGCTGACTTGGTGCTCAAGAAACACTTACTATTATTACCGATGTTAAAAATGGTTGTGCTTAATATTTTTGTGGAAACTGTCAAACTTTTTTTAGGATTCTTTGATGAATAGAAAGTTAATTTTGTTTTGTAACATTTTGTACCATGCCATTTTTTGTAACTTCTGATCAATTTAATGTGTCCTTGCTGAATAAAAGTGTTAATTTATGACCCCAAACTTTTGAACATAGAGTAATGTAAAACATAAGCTTTCACATTTCAGCTTATACTGGCCAAAAACCAAACAGGGATGGGATACATGTGTATGACCAGCCACAACTATTTATTTTGGTGGGATAAACAGGACAGGTGTTTTTTTTTTTTTTGCTTCAAAACTGATGTAACAGTGATAGTTTAGGCGGAATATACAGGTATGATCAAGCATATCTCATTTACTTGCTTTAAAGTGTCTCAAACAAAGCTCATGAATATCTTGAAAAGATCTGATACTACAACCCCACAAACTTTGGCAAATCCAGCAATTAGTTATTTCCTAGACTTGCAAACACAAACCTATGAACCCTGACTTCCAGTAATTACAGAGAACCCAGTTAATTATATTTAAACAAACGTTTTGCAGCCAGATTTTTAAATTCTTGTTGCAATATGGATCACAACAGTCTGTAGGTTTGAGGCGGAGACTACCATGTTTCTTTTTGTTCACCTTAACAAGAAAAAACCCTATAAGGCAGGGAACTGTACCTGGACAAGAGGATCTCAGAAGGAACATAGAGATAAACTTGTTATTTTAGTTTGAATGGGGTTGTAGGATAATGTGAGAGTGGTTCGTGTGTTGAAGCAACACTACTGTGCATAACCATCTCAGGTACAGACTGATAAATTTGAAGCTGAAATACTGAGTGTTGTCATAAACATGTCAGATCAGTGGCTTTTAGCTGCCGTGACAATGTCCACCCATCCTGCCTCATGTGACATTACCATAGCGACCGACCTCTAGTTTTCTTACCGTTGACCTTGTGCCTGGTTCCTCTCACCTGTTTCCTCCCCATACCCTCCTGTGCTCTTTCCACAGACACAAACTTTGTGTTGGGAAATGCCCAGATCATAGACTGGCCCATCGTTTACAGTAATGATGGCTTTTGTAAGCTGTCCGGCTACCACCGTGCTGAGGTCATGCAGAAAAGCAGCACTTGCAGGTATCAGACTTCATGCAGAGATGGTTTCATGTACTAGATTTTACATCACATCATATTGATCATATTTTCTTTATAAGAGAGTGGCTGGCAGAGAGAGAACTGCAAGTTCCTGTAGAAAGGCGCTTGAATTCAGTATACATGCAATTGACCATTTACAGTATTAAATGCCGCATTAGACAGAACAATATACAAGATAGTACAATATTTTGTAGTAGATAGTATATACAAGATAGTACAATATTGTTTGTAATGAAGTATGCCCACAATAAAACCCAGTATACGTACAGTACGATATTGTATTACAATATGCAATACAATACAGTACAGTATATAGTACTACACTACACTATGTAGAGTGGAATATGGGGAAGTAAGAGTGCAAAATAATTTAATAATAAATATATTTGTTAAAGAAATACTAGTAAGAATTAATTAAATTGATCAAAAGTGACAGTAAAGACATTTATACTGTTACAAAATATTTATATTTCAAATATATATGCTGTTCTTTTGACATTTCTATTCATCACAGAATCCTGAAAAAAAGTATCAAATTTTTCACAAATATTTTTAGCACCAAATCAGCATATTAGAATGATTATTTGACACTGAAAACTGGAGTAATGACTGCTAAAGAAATCCAGCTTTGCCATCACAGAAATAAATTACATTTTAAAATATATTTAAATTGTAATAATCTTTCTCAATATTACAGTTTTTACTGTAATTTGGATCAAATAAATACAGCCTTAGTGAACATAAGAGTCTTCTTCAAAAACATAAAAAAAATCGTACCAACGGCAACTTTTGAATGCTAGTGTACGTAGCAGAATAAACACAGTCAAATGTATTCTGTTACATATGCCTTATGTAATTTTTCTAAATTTCCTGTGGCAGTTTTTACATATGATAAATGTCAGAAATGGAGTTGTAAGTGTGAAAGTGGCTGCCTTCTGTGGGGTTAGTTAAAGCCAGCAAGTTTTGAACTCTTACTGTTCCTTGATATGCCAAACACAAGACAAGCTCATTAGCGTTACAGCTCCAGATGTCTCAAAGAGAAATACATTTGTAGAGTCTCTCGAATGTATCATTCCTCCCTCTCTGCCTCTCACATTACAGTAAAGCAAAGCTGGACTAGCTTTCAGTAAACTTTTGATTTTATCCGCTCATCATGACTCAAAAGATCCACTAAGCAACAGACCCACCCATTATTTCCCTTGTGAAGTCTCTAGATATCAAAAAGTTAAATGGAAGGTAAAAATTAATGTTATGACCATTTAACTACACCAAGGTTGTTCTGATTTTCAACCCATATGACTTACTTTCTTCTGTGGAGCACAAAGGCTAGAAATATAGCATTGGACATTTTTCCACTCAGTGAAAGTGAATGGTGACCGGTGCTGCGTAGCAATAGCATATGTTATAAATGATGCTCTTGTATGTTTTTGGAAGACATAACACATGATTAAAATGTCCTATTATGGTACTTTTTTGTCATTTTTGGAATTTGACAGCCCCTGGTCACTTGTATTTTATCCAAAAGAGCAGCATCAACATTCTGCTAAACTTCTCCTTTTGTGTTCTACAGAAAAAAGAAAGTCAAATGGATTTAGAATGACATGAGTTAATGATGACAGAATTAAAAACATTTTTATGTCAACCTTTAAAATGAAGTCAAATGAAATTCTCAAAAACTGCTTGAAAACTGTATGCCTCTGACTGTGATTTACATTTCTTTTCTCTCTCAGCTTCATGTACGGAGAGCTCACAGATAAGGACACATGTGAGAAAGTTCGGCTGACTTTCGAGAACTATGAAATGAACTCATTTGAGATCTTGATGTACAAGAAAAACAGTGAGCTTTGCACAAACACACACACATACACACACACACACACACAGATGCACACACAACTGAGCTGTGAGAACTGGGAGCAGGAACACAGCAGTCCTGGTGCATAAATTTGTTATGCTAATCTTAATGAATATGCATAAATGTGTAAAACAGAGGCAATACAGTTTTTTCTTCAATAGAAAAATCACCTTTTTTTTCTCTGACATGTTATATATCAAAGATTTACAGCATGTTTAAATGTGCACGGTTTTGTTTTTCCAGGAACGCCGGTTTGGTTTTTTGTGAAAATAGCGCCTATACGAAATGAACAGGAGAAGGTTGTGCTCTTCCTGTGTACGTTTAGTGACATTACAGCATTCAAACAACCAATTGAAGATGACTCCTCCAAAGGTACGTGTTGTTCAGATGTATTTTATGAACATGTTAGTGTATTTCAGTGAAATTAAGAGTGAATGTTGAATGTGTGTTATATCTGTGTTCAGGATGGGGGAAGTTTGCTCGTCTGACTAGGGCTCTGACCAGCAGTAGAGGGGTCCTGCAACAACTGCAGCCCACTGTACATAAAGGAGAGAATGTACATAAACACTCGCGCCTTGCAGAGGTACGTGTCTGTGTGTGTGTGTCAGTCTGATACATTTCATTTTATGCCTGTGAGTGATTCTGGTGTGCATCAGCAAATGTTTGCTTCCATCCGTGTCAAAGATCAAACTAACACTAGGAAGGCTATCCTTCACACTGTGTGTTTCCAGTCCTCCTGCAGGGAGATTAATAAGATATATGGGGCATTTTTGAATAGTTTACAAAACAGGGTCAGAAATTAACAGAACTTTGTGACAAAAGTGCCACCAAATGTGAAGAAAAGACCCAGAAATTAAAATGTGGGGGCCAAAAATGCCCCATAATGAATTCATCTGTAACAAATGATACATTTTGTTACATTCTATTCTAGGCCTAGCTAATTATACCAATATCACACAAAAGCTGTCATGCAATGGAGCTGCCAGATTAGTTCTGTATTAGTTATTTAATCCATGGTGACAGTAAGCAATAAATAACAATATAATATGAGCAATATAAACTGACTACTGTATATAATCTGCTCCAGCTAATCATTTGCAATAAACAAGTAAAGGGAGAATGTACAGTCCAGTGTATCGGATGACTAAATAAATAAATAAGAGTTATTTACATTTTTTTATTATTATTATATTAATTGTAGAGATTGCAGAGAGACTGTTTATACAGTGTTGTGATTGACAACGGTCATTATTCAGAAATATTTCAAAGGATTCCAGAGTCATGTACTAATAAATGATATGTAAATAATAATAAAAAAATTAATTAATATATTTAAATGAAATGGTTACATTTCAATGGTTAAATTTTAAATACATTTGAATGAATTAAGTTAATATATTGATTAGGGATGCACCGATACCACTTTTTCCAGTACTCGCCCGATACGATACTTTTATTTTTGGTACTTGCCGATACCGAGTACCGATACTAATATTGTTATTGCATTTGTAAATTTTTTAAATATTGGGTACAGAAACCAAAAGAGTATGTATAATGTTAGTTGGTTAACTTCATTTATCAAATAGATACAGTCAAACCAAAATTTATTCAGACACCTTCAACATTTCTCACATTATCGCAGTTTATTCGCTATAGTTTAGAAAATTCACATGCTGTGTGGTATCGGCGTTTGGTATCGGGGCATTTTAACGAGTACGAGTACAGGAGACCAGTATCGGGATCGGTGCATCCCTAATATTGATATACATATATTTTTAAAAGAAATCCATAAAGTGTTTGGGAATTTTTCTATGTGGTATCTGGACCTAAACTTTACAGTAAAAATACATATAAATAAAAATTTTTATTCAACACATTATTTAATTAATTGAAAGTATTTTTAGTGTTAGTTAAAGGGTTAGTTCACCCAAAAATGAAAATTAGGCTGCATTTTTTTTATGGAAGGGCGCTTTTTATTTCACGTCTTTTGGACTGAAGCAATGCAACACCCGCTGACTGCAATGATAGAGCTTGAAAGATCAAAGAAGATTTTGAATATAACTCCGACTGGATTCGTCTGAAAGAAGAAAGTCATATACACCTAGGATGCCTCGGGGGTGAGTAAAACGCAGCCTAATTTTCATTTTTGGGTGAACTAACCCTTTAAGTGAAACTAAATCCTGAAGGTAACATCTGTAACAATTTTTTTGCAGTGTATGTTTCCATTCATTTTTCATTAATATGTAATGTTAATATACATTTATTCTAGGATGGTTTATCCAAAATGTCCATTAAAAATCTATTTTAGTCAGTGACAAGGCTTCATCTGTATCTGTTAAACAGACGAGATGAGATGTTTAACAGGATGTGATTTTTCTTTGAGGTGAGTCTCCTGTAAGCCGAGATGGGTCATTGCTCTTCCTCTCCACTCAGATAAACATCCATCCGCTGCCTCTCTCTCTGTCTCTCTCTCACACAGGTTCTCCAGCTGGGCTCAGACATCCTGCCCCAGTACAAACAAGAGACGCCCAAGACCCCTCCTCACATCATCCTGCACTACTGTGCCTTTAAGACCACCTGGGACTGGGTCATCCTCATTCTCACCTTCTACACTGCCATCATGGTCCCCTACAATGTCTCGTTCAAAACCAAGCAGAACAACATCACCTGGCTGGTTGTGGACAGCATTGTGGATGTGATCTTTTTGGTAGACATTGTACTGAATTTCCACACCACGTTCGTGGGCCCAGCTGGGGAAGTGATATCAGACCCGAAAATGATTCGCATGAATTACATGAAAACCTGGTTTGTGATTGACCTGTTGTCCTGTCTGCCTTATGATGTCATCAACGCCTTTGAGAACGTGGACGAGGTCAGTACAACGCACAAGTTTATTTATACACACACACACACACACAAACATGAAAAAGTGATTAATAATCAATTATCGGATCGAAAATGTCTGTTATGGCATTGTTTTTATTCTTGTTTTCCAGTATGCTGAAGTTTATTACAATGTTTAAAGTAAGACGATGTGTATAGGAAGTGTTAAAATAAAGCAGCAGACTGCAATAATTTAAGAGAGAGGAACATATACTTTATGTAAGATGTGCCAAGTTAAGGAGTTTGCAAGTGAACAAAGAGCATTTTTTAAATATTACAAATATAGCCAAGGTGAAATCCGTTATTTTTGCTACTCTATAGTGCCACATAGTGTCCTAGCATTACAGTGCAATTGCAAAAATAATGACTGTCTGCAAACAGGTTTTCCGTTCTGCCATTGGTCAGGCAAGCAGATAATCCCGCCCCAAACACATGGGGCAACCTGGAAATTAGCATCCCCCTGGTTCCCTCAAAGAAAAATAAAAAAGGGCAATAGGTTATATATAATATAATAGATAGGGGTGACCCTGAATAGTCGAAGATTCGATGCTTCGATAGGAGGAGCCTGATTCGACTACCAGTCTCACAGTTGAATATTCGCGGGGTGTTATGATCATGCCATTTTGGCTATGTGGGGGTGCTCAAATGTCTGATTTCACATAGAACTACTGGTTTTCTCCCAATAAGTTAATATACAGCCTATTAAAATAATGCTGTAAATAAGAATCTGAAAAGAAAGAAGCATCAAATAAATATTTTAACATGCGTGAATAAATCCAACCACCCCTATGGATTTAAGTTTCACTTTCCATAATCCGTGACCGACAGAGGAGCATCTTGGCGGCAGGGATTTAAAACTTTAACAAGACTCAAATTGACACAGGCAGAGTGAAAGACTGGATTTTTTCGATCAGGTAGGGTACAAGTGATTTCAAAACATTCCAGCCGGTTTATATATACAGTATATATCGTGTATATATTATTTATCTCGTATAAGATGCATTTGGTTGAGTTGCGCTGCAGTAAAGCGCTTCATTGTAGTACTACGGTGATTATCTCTTCAGCGCGCAGCACAAGCAGGACAAACAACAATGCAGAATATTAATAACTATGACTGGGACTGTCATATACATAACAATTATATGAGAACACTATTATAATAAAACGCTGTGAATTTTTATAGTTTAGTTACTGTGTTTCTGCACATTCTTACGTGAAGAACGCGTGCACAAAAGGAGTTCATTCAGAGCCACGCAGACACGTTCATGTGCATTCGGGCCCTTTTTGCAGATAGCCTATAAGTCGTAATATTAACGTTATGTTGTATAAATAACGAAGCATATTCTATATGAGATAAATGATGAGGTTTAAATCCCATAGAATAAAAACCTGCTGCTTCATTCTACTGGTCATCTTCAGCGCGCGCAGCTCAAAACAGAAATGCAGAACATAACTACTGTCATACACATAACGTTATAATGAGAGCACTATTGTAAAAAAATGTGTGAATTCTTAGGGTTTCGCTGACCTTTAATGTTAACTATCTTTTAATCAAAACATAAAACATTATTTACCCCGTTTGTATATGCGAGGCGTCCGTTACACATTTTCCCTGAGTGTTAACGTAATTATGACTGTCGAATGTCTGACTTGACTCTTGGTAATGTATTTTGCCCCGCCCCCAAATCAAATGATTCGACTATCAGTCGAATATCGGCAAGATTCGAAAATTCCGATTCGACTATGAAAATCCTTAGTCGGGGACAGCCCTAATAATAGGTTTAATAGATTTTTCCATGGCTTTTGGATTATTTCAGAAAAATAAGCTCTGTGACTGAGGAAAGTTCATGATTCTTAAACATTCTGTTCATTAAGGTAATTTTCACAAATTTTACACAACTTTTATGAATTTTGAAGCTAAAGTTAGGCCATAAATGAATTACAAAACAGTCACATGACATCATCACTGCAGTGAAGCTTCTGACAACTCTTTCAATCTTTATTTAAAATCTACTATTTTGATGAGTTTTTCTCTGTAGTCACATTTAGCCTTTAGTCACTTGTTAGCAACCTTGATTTTTTAAGACACAAAGGCTTAAAAAAATCATGAGTGGGTTATATTTGATGTATTTTATCTCATGGAATAAAACATGAAAATATCTTGAGCTTGCGTTAACCACAGACCTTATTTCAGGCATTTATCCAAAAACCCATTCAAAAAAACTCATTGCCTTTGGGAAGATGGAATCAGAAGTGCAAAAATGTTGATTTCCAGGCTTCAGGACTCATTCCTTAAAATTGAAAAAAAAAAGAGAAAGAAATACGCACATCACCCTTAAATTTACTGACTTAACTGTTTGTTGTAAGACTGGATTCTGTGCAGCATCTGCTCTGTTTCAAACTACACAAACAGCAAGCCTGATCTCAGATCAGTATTGTACAGTAAATCTCTGGAGAGATTCTGAATCAGTTTATCTGCCTTGAACTACTTATACTGACCAACAGCCTAGAACAATTGCTCATTGACACACTATTGATATTTAGAAGTCTGGAAATACATATAAGTGATTACTCTCAATGTTTACATTCAATTTACATTCAATGTTTGTTACTCTGTTTCATAAACACATTTTATTTCTTTAATAATTTGTTTTCAGTGTCATATAAGATTTTGTTTAATATCTGTGGACAGTATGCACAGATATTCTGTGCTGATTTGGGAGGAAATTGGTGCAATTAAGCTGAGTTTAAATTTATTTATCTATTTAAATGTAATAAAACAAGGCTGTGAGTATTTATTTAATTTAAATGTAATAAACCAAGGCTGTGAGTACTACAAACTTACAGTATGGGGATATCTGAATGCATTATTAGATCAGACAAAATATTTAACAATCAAAAACACGCAAAGGACAGGCGAAGTGGAAAACATTTTTGTCCCATGTGGGCCTGGTAATAGACATGAATAATGCATTTAAGAACGGAAAAACTGAAGAAAAGCATTGGACTACTCTGCTGGCTCTCATTACAGAGAAAACCTAGCTAGCATTGATGTTACAACTCAATAGTCTAGGGGAGATCTTAATAAGTTTTTACCTAGGGTCTGCTCGTAACTATCTTCAGATTTGATTTTAAATGCACCAAGGGGAAGGACAGCAACAGATAAACAAAACTAAATCCAAAAATATTCATACATACAGTAGGCACACTTTGTGATAAGACTTAATTTTTCCATATTTACCTCAAAACACCTGTTCAGAATGGCTATTAAACCTGTGCGTATCTTTACAAGTGGCAGTATAACAGCCCTGCAACATCAAACTGATCATTTGTCTGAGTGCTTTGTGTGAGGGATAGTATTTGAGCTTGTAATGGAGCAAATCTTTGGTGCTAATTAATATTGATCGGGGCGTGTGAGAGTGAAGCACACAAACCCTTTCATTGATCTCAGGCTAAGAGTTAATTTCAATGCTATCATATTTACACTTTGAATTTTTATTTAAAGCATTTGAGTGCTTTTGAGTAGAAGTTAGATCTTGATTTGTGAACCTCACTTTAATTCTCTATGTCTCTCTCTTTCGCTCGCTGGATATGGGTGATAGTATAGTAAAGTTGGGGACTGAATCGATGGTGTGTGATTCTCTGAGTCGGTGTGCTGGATGAAGCTTTTGCTCTGGATCAATCTCTGACCATATAACGATTTAAACTGAGCTGTCTGTCTGCATTTAATTGAACTCACAATCAATTTCCACCACTGCCCAGAGGATAAGCACAATCTCTCTGCCCGATGTTAACGCCGTCACACTCCACACCTGCATTCCACAGCATTCAACTATTATTTGTGCTTAAAGGGATAGCTCACCTGAAAATGAAAATTGCGGTTCATTCTAATTCGTGAATGAATCGTTTGGTGCGATTTGTGAACTGATTTAATGGGTTAATTGAAAAGTATCAGTTATTCGTTCATGAATCAGACACCGCTTCTGCGTCTAGGAGCACGTGATATATTATAAGGAGTAACGATACGTTTTATGAAATGTAGTGAAGTAAAAAGTACGATCTTATGCTTTGGAATGTAGTGAAATAAAAGTAAAAGTTACTCAAAATAAAACTACTGCAGTAAAGTACAGATTCTTGAAAAATGTAGTTAAGGACAGTAACGAAGTAAAACTACTTCGTTACTGTCCACCACTGAAATTGGGTCATCATTTACTCAACTTTAAAGTCGGCATGAAATGAAAACTCACCCTATGTATTTTTAAATGCATGTTACAGTACGTTCCATTTGTAATTATTATTTTTTTTTACCTCACTATGTTTAATCAAAATGCCATAACTGGATCTTCCAGTCAAAATGTCACTTCTATTTGGTGACGTATGCAGGACTTCTCTAATCATTTATTAAGCTACGTCTACATTAGTCTGGATACATTTTAAAAAGGCGTTTTCGTTTCAAAGTGTGTTTGTTTATTGTTAAATATTTTGTCATTGGTTTCGAATACTTCCGTTTTCACAGTCCTCACTACAATGTGACAACGGCATTTTGAAATTTAGCCACTTGGGAAAGCGTCTTCAAAATGCCAAAACGTAGAGAAAAAGATTTTCAAATATATCCAGATTTGTGTAGACATAGGGCCTGTTTACACCTGGTCACTTAGGTGTATAGCTATCCGATCGTGAAAAGACCTTGTGTAAATGCCCTCTGAACTGATTTCGAGACGGATCCGATCACTCAAACCACTTCAGGAGGTGGTCTGAGACGCATTCCAGACGAAACTGGACAAGTGTAAATGTATCAGGTTGTTGAAACCACATATGTAAATTTTACTCCTCCCAAAATGTTAAAAAAATAAATGTGTGAGAGCGTGTTTTACATCTTATAGTCAGATATGACAGCGCTAATGCAACACACATCGCCGCAGATGATATATAGCATCGCAAACTGCCGCAAATGGAACTGAAAGGTAGCAGACGATCAACAAGCAATCATCTCCATTAAAAGTAGAGAGCCTAACTTATCTCTCTACTATTGCGGTCTTTGATCTTGAAATTAGCTGATGAGGAATAAAATGCAGCACATATATGTTGCTTTCGTTGACGCGAACTCTGTTAAATTTGCATATAGTGTGGGAATTGAAGATCGGATTCACTATATTTCCTTTTTTCAGAGACACATTTATGTGGCCAAGTGTAAATGGAACCATTTTAGCAAATCAGACAGATATCCGATCACTAAAGACACATTAAGTGACCAAGTGTAAGCAGGCCCATAGCCTTAGCCATAGCTCAGTTTTTAGATTTTAATAATTCATTACACTCAGATGTATGCCACTATACGGAAGAAAAGATCTGTTGCTACTCTTCATTACTTACTTTATCCACACAAGAAGACAGTGGGGTTCAGTGTTGTTTTGAACCACACTGACTTTCATTTTTTGGATAAATCCAGGTGAAATATTTTTTAAATAATCTGAAAAGAAAGTCATACAGGTTTGGAACGATATGAGGTTGAGTAAATGATGACAGAATTTTCATTTTGGGGCAAACTATCACTTTAATTGTATTAAATTTGCTCTTATAGTGTACTTCAAATATTTAAAGTATATTTCTAGAAACACACACACACACACACACACACACACACACACACATGCACATATGCAGGATCCGGGCTTTCATCTTGCCCCTGGGCCTATGGCTTTTCAGAGGGGCTGTCAGCACCAGTTTACCGTGATCAGCTACATCAAGCTCATCAGATCTGTCTGCGCACACTGTCGGGCTTTGAGCTCAGCAGAACCAGCCCAAAGAATAGAGCACCACCATAAATAACGGCATCCTTAGAGAGTTATGCAACACAAGGAGAATTAGATCCCAAGGTGACGACTTTCTGATGGAGAATAATGCATACTGTCTGGTGTTTGCTTTCTGATTGATTTGTATTTGAAATAGTGGAGGAAACGGCTGAAGTTCACACTGAGGTGAACCTTAACAGAAACATTTGTTTCTTTACAGTAGGAAAGCATTCGGGGAAAAAAGGCCAATACAGCATTCGGGTGGTTAGAATAAAATAAGAGCATTGGACAATTTTATTTTAGTTGAACTTTTTCATAGTTTTCATCAGAGGCGGACAAAGTACTCCATTACTTAAGTGAAAGTACAGATACTGCTGGTCAAATATTA
>NW_015548239.1:1276042-1276604 GCF_001515605.1 Sinocyclocheilus anshuiensis | reverse complement strand
TTGTAATACTTAATACTTGCAATACCTCTGAAGCAACTTACAATACATTACACCTACTGAATACACTGACTAGTATCTCTGGAATAAAGAGCTTTTAGAACGTTAAAAACCTATGGGGAAAAACAAAACAACAACAACAAAAAAATATTATTTAACACCCCTACCCACCCCCACAAAAGCAGGATGATAGTGATCTCACACAGCTCTGGACACATCTATGTGTAACCATTCAACCATATTTGAACAGAGTGGAAAGTGAAATTGCTGTAAATACAGACTGATAAGGAAGAAAATAAAAAATCAAATCTGCTTTAAAACCCAGCAACACAACTGTAGCTGTATAACTTTACAACAGCAATGCAGCTTTAACAAAAAAGCAAAACAGCAACAGACTTATTTACCATCAAAACAAACATTTTAAAAATGCTGTCTAATCGCTCTCGCTGTACTTTGATATCATACACAGAACAGTCTGTGCAGTGCTGCTTCAGTCAAACACCTATTGTGTTTTATTAGGAGACGCACAACAGTTCTTCTGTGGCTTTATAGGTAATATTTTCAC
>NW_015548239.1:1259604-1275264 GCF_001515605.1 Sinocyclocheilus anshuiensis | reverse complement strand
CAAGAGTGATTACTGATAAACTGTCTGGAAAAAAAGAAAGTCACGTTTTAGAAAAGAAAAAAATCACCCACTGACTTTCAAAGCTGCTAACGACTTTCTACTTCGAGGATCTTTATAGAAATGTAGTGGAGTGAGAAGTACAATATTTGTCTTTCAAATGTAGTGAAGTTAAAGTCATAAGTTTCCAGAAAAAATAATACTCAAGTAAAGTACAGATACTCAAAACGTGTACTTAAGTACAATACTCAAGTAAATGTACTTAGTTACTGTCCGCCTCTGGTTTTCATTACCTAATAAACACAAAAAAGGGTGTTTTGCATTAGCTTAAGAAAATGAAATGTAAAAAGTGTACATTTGGTTATAACTGATCAACATTACTGATCAAAGCTTTGGGGTTGGTAAGATTTTTGTTTTTGTTTTGTTATTGAAAGAAGTATCTTATGCTCACCAAGGCTGTATTTATTTGATTAAAAATACCATAAAAAGAGTAATATTGTGAAATATTTTTACTAATTAAAATAACTGATTTCTGTTTCAATATATTTTTGAAATGTAATTTATAATTGTAAAGGCAAAGCTGATTTTTCAATAGTCATTACTCCAGTCTTCAGTGTCACATGATCCTTCAAAAATCATTCTAATATGCTAAAGAAACATTTCTTATTATTTTCAATGTTGCAAACAGTTGTGCTGCTTAATATTTTTGTACAAACCATGATACATTTTTTTTTCAGGATTCTTTAATGAATAGAAAGTATAAAAGAACAGCATTTAATTGAAATAGATTATTTTGTAACAATATAAAATATCCTTACTCTCACTGGTGATCAATTTAATGCATCCTTGCTGAACAAAAATATTAATTTCTCTCTAAATAAATAAATAAATCTTACTGACCCTAAACTTTTAAATGATAGTTCATGCATTTTGTGTTTTTGCACTGCCACAGGGAATGATGGGAAATGTAGTTTTGTCAAACAAGGCTCTCACCTCATAAAATGCCTCAATGAGCAGAATTGTCTTTATCACAGTCTTATTATGAATAATATCAATGAGCCTTCCATCATAATTCTTTAATTAACATGCCCCCAACGCTTGAAGAAAATCCACAGCTTCTCATTGGTAATTATGACATTGTAGTGCCATTAATGATTGTTCATAAATCATTATTTCAACATATCCTAAAGGCAGCATTAGTGCTTTGCAGATCATTGTATGCTGAAATTGCTTGGATGGGAAGTGTGCATCTATGTTTAAGTTAACAATGTCACAAACTATGCCAAACACACTATGGCATATTATCTTATTACATACTCAAAAGTGTCCATTCCCATCAGCAAATGACGCACACGACATACTTTTAGAATAAGAGAATGCAAATTGGAATGCAACCACTATCTCTTTCTCTCAAAGGACAAACACAAGGACCAGGCTTACATGCACACACACTTCGCTCTGTTCCGTTAGCTGGAACAGGTGCATATTGTTATGGCCTACAGGGAGAGCTGTGTGGTTTTTAATAATCGAAATCCTCCTCAGGTGTTTCATTTCAAAACTTTTGTTTGCATAATTACCTTACGTTGCATAACCCATGTCTGATTTCACAGAGACATCTGTCATTGTTTCGCATTGTCTTTGCAGGGGAAGCTTGATTATTAATGTCTGCGATGCCTGTGATCTCACTAACAGTCCAGGCTCTGCTTTTTCACTCTTGATTCAAAGCGCCATGCTTTTGTATGCAATAACTGTTCACATATTCTTCTGTTGACCATTGTCATTCTCCTTTGTGTTTTTTTCCCTCCTCATCCCTCTTTCTTTTTGCATGTCCCTTGCACTGCCTGTGTTTATTGTGGGCGAATGAAGAACTGGAATCATCGAGCTGTCACTCAAGTAGGCCTTTCATCTCAAAACTCGGCATTTGATTGATATGCTGTGCCTCAGGGCATCAATCAGACATTGATGTAAACCAAAAACAGTATTAGACCTTAGTTTATTATATCATGTTTCTAATCAAATCATTCTACAGAATCTTTTTAATGAATTTTTGTCATTTGTTTGGTGTGTATTAAACTGTATCGTCTGTGTGTGTCAGTGTTTGTAACTCAGTGGATGTGTTGATTGGTACGTAAGGGTGTTTAAAGGAATATTTCACTCAGAAATAAAGATACTGTTATTATTTACTCCCTCTCTTGTTGTTCCAACCCCATTTGCTGTCTTTTGCTCTCACTGGAACACAAATAGAGAGTTTTTATACATTTTAGAAAAAAAATTTCGCCACTCAGTTTTATACAATACTTAATGGAGACTTAATCTGTTAAGCTCCACATAGACCAAAAAGCACCATAAAAGTAGTCCATATTATTTATTACAGGTCATCTGAAGTCATGAAAACTTTGTGTGAAGAACACACCAAAATATAAGCAGTTATTTAGGCTGGATCATTGACTCATCAATGAATTGTTCAAAACGGTTTAACAACCAAGCCAACCATTTCATTGAAAAGAACTGGCTCAAAATAATAATTTATTCACTGATCTGGTTCTTGAGTTCAACTAAATCAGAAAATAGTTTGTAGCGGCTCTCCCTTTTTAATTTTTTTTTTGGTATTTGGTAATTTTCTGAACTTAAAGGGGTCATATGATGCTTTTTTAAAGATCATTATTTTGTGTATTTGGTGTAACAGAATATGTTGACATGCTTTAATGTTCAAAAAACACATTATTTTTCAAATACTGTACATTATTGTAGGTCCTCTATGCCCCGCCTCTCTCAAACGCTTCGTTTTCTACAAAGTCCCTCCTTCCGACAAGCGCAGTCTGCTCTGATTGGCCAGCTGACCCAGTGCATTGTGATTGGCCGAACACCGCAAGCACTCGTCGGAAATGTAACGCCCCTTACCATAATCACAAGCTTCATCTTTCAAAATAAATGTAAAGACAGAGCCCGAAAGGGGAACAGAGTCACGTGACAGACACAGTGATGAAGCTGGTATGTGTTTGCAGTACACAAGCCACGGTTAAGACAGCTGACTCCACTGTGATGTGACCCCCTCTCTCTCTCTCGCGCTCTCTCTCTCTCTCCCGCGCTCTCTCTCTCTCTCTCTCGTGCTCTCTCTCTCGCTCGCTCTCTCTCTCTTGCACACACACACACGATGCGCAAAACTCCGCATTTGAACAGTCTTTGCGTGAACATTTGGGAGCCATTATGCTAATATTTCCACATAGTGAGGTAGATATGTGGGGGTGTGTTAGAACGAGCCGTTTTAGGGGGGCGTGGCAGAGTCTTAACTTTGATAAAGAATATCTCTTTGGTTTTGAGACTTTAGTCTTTGCAACTTCAGGGATTTTATCTATGCACAATCAGCTTGTAACACTCCAAAGAGAAAGGAAAACTTGAAATCGCATCATATGACCCCTTTAAAATAATTGATTACTATAAACTGTTACTGTATAGATAAACACTGCATGTAAACTCCAAAGTTAATAACAGCATACAGGTTTGTAATGACATGAGGGTGAGTAAATAATTACAGAATTTTCATTTATGCACACTGACCGGAATTACTGTAGTATCACAAAGCAGCAGCACAAATACTATCCAAAATGTATTTTTTCCCCCAAAATGTCCTTTTTATTTTTTAAATACAGCAAAACGGCTAGAAAGAAGCCTCATTTGTTTTTTTCAGTGTCTCTTCGAAGAGCACTGAAGAAATCAGTAGAAGTGATGTCATTTGTATTTGTAATATCTACCCAACTAAATCCCTGGATAAAAAGATCTGAAAAATGTGTGAAAAATAAATAATACACACATATACAGAGTCTAGGGTTACAGGGTGATTTTGGCTTGAATATTTAAAACAGACATTATACATATTTAATGTTATTGTTGTGGCCATTCCCCTAAAGCAAGTCTCTACTGTAGTGTGTATTGATGTCCTTGTGTGTATAGTAGTTTGTTTGATTGACGTGCAGTGCACTCAAGAAAGCTGTTTTATTCATGTACATGCACTCATAGTTCACCCAGTAAGGAATATATAAAACAATAATTCAACCAAATTTCAAAATTAAGTCATCACTACAACTAGTAGTGGTTCATCTCCTGTTCTGTTTCTCAGAATAATGATTGCAGTAACTCTGGTGACAAGAAATAATAGGGGAAAAAATAGGGAAAAATCATGCTTTGACAACACAGAAGTACACTTTTAGAAAAAGATTGTACACTTAGGTTATTTTTGAATATATTCCAGCGTGTTTGTTCAGATCTGAGGAGTTCTTTGTTCTGGCTGCTCAGGTGCTGTTGCTGCTCTCTGTATTGTTGATTTCAGAGGGCTGGCTTGGCAGACGCATATTTATAAATGCAGAGAATCTGTGCTAAGAGAGACAATGCACTTTGTTTAGACTCAAGAAAAAGTGTTTGTAGAATTGCTTTCGGCCTATAATGTTTATATTTGATGAATGGATGAAAACATATCAACACACGTTTGAATGATAATGCTCTATGTATAACTCTATCTCTCTGTCTCTCCTTCAGGGTATCAGTAGCTTGTTTAGTTCGCTGAAGGTGGTTCGGTTGTTGCGTCTGGGCCGGGTGGCTCGCAAACTAGATCACTACATTGAATACGGTGCGGCTGTTTTGGTTCTGCTAGTTTGCGTGTTTGGGCTGGCGGCCCATTGGCTGGCCTGCATCTGGTACAGCATTGGAGACTATGAGGTGATTGACGAAGATCGTAACACAGTTCGTACGGACAGCTGGCTTTATATGCTGGGTGAGACCAGCGGGTCACCCTATCGCTTCAACGCCAGCGGGATGGGAAGATGGGAAGGCGGACCTACAAAAGATTCTGTCTACATTACGTCTCTGTACTTCACCATGACCAGCCTGACCAGTATTGGCTTTGGAAACATCGCTCCAACCACAGATGGGGAGAAGATCTTCGCCGTGGCCATGATGATGATTGGATGTGAGTTGAAAAGCTTTATTTATTTCTCATAAACACCAGAGTGAAAAAATGCAGTGTTGATAAGTCTCAAGGCTGTTTATCATATGAGAACAAATAATTGTTGTGTAGAAGGAACTAACTAGCACTGTGCAACTAGGAGCCAAAACCTAGATATTTTAGGCAATATAGAAATCCTGGCCAGGACGCGTCCTGGGAAAATGGCACGTATGGTCACCCTAAGCAAGTTCAGGCCTCAGCAATAACAATGGCCCACTGGCCAAGTTTTAGGCCAGTTGACAGAACTGTTCTACATTTTTTGATTATTTTTATGCATGTTTATGCCTCGCAAATGTAAGAGAGTAATGTAATGTGTTTTTCTGTGACATTTGGGTGCAAATTCTGCTTGACAACTTTTTAAACTAGTCAACTTCTTTCTATCTGGCTAACAGAAAAAGTTTTTAGCTACAGAAGGTACTTTGGTCAAAACGTTGCCATGATATCTTCCAGGGTGAAATGATCAGTTTCTAATCACATTACCCCATCAATTGTGTTTTGATTCATTTGTGACCATTTTTGCTGTCTGAGACAGCTACCTTTCATTTGGATCTGTTAGTGAACAGTGATTTGTTACAAAGACAGATGAGAGAAATAATGGAGCGTTGACTCTAGAGATGATGCCTGCAGGGTCATCCACGGCGAGGCTCTCGCAGATCACACTGCCATTGAGCTGTGATTCACCATTCAGAGGAAAATGAGTCAGTTCCATTATATGTGCTATTAAACATGACCAGCTGCCAGCACGCTGTTATTTATATGGTGAAACTCCCTCATGAGAGGCTTATTTTCAGAGTAAACATACATAACTGCTTTCTGGGCAAACAATCATACAGTACAGAATATCACTAGGTTCAGAGGTGGGATCTAGAATTTGTGTGTGAGATTTTGTTACAAAATTAAATAGGCAAAACAATGGAAATTAATTAGCTAAAACTTTTTAAAGTAGTATGAGGCTGTTTCTTCACAAGAAAGTATAGTCTATTTGGATCATTCATTGTACATGCTAATTTCTTGTATATTTTCATTTAAATTACTTTCACCATCATCAAACTTCATGTATAGTAAGTCTTTAAAAACACTGATAATTTAAATGTAATCATTAGCAAATGTTAAAATGAATATCATTATATTCACTTTAAATAAACAACTGATTTTAGTTTTTAGTGCAAATTATCTGGTAACACTTTACAATAAAGTTGCATTTGTTAACATTAGTAAACTACATTAGCTAACACAAATGATCAATGAATAACACATTTTAAGCGTTAAGTGAGATAATGTTAATTCCAACATTTACTAACATTAAAGGGGTCATATGACGTTGCTAAAAATAACATTATGTTGTGTATTTGGTGTAATGCAATGTGTTTATGCGGTTTAAGCTTAAAAAAACACATTATTTTCCACATAATGTACATTATTGTTTCTCCTCTATGCCCTGCCTTTGTGAAACGCGTCGAGTTTTACAAAACTCATCGTTCTGAAAAGCGAGGTGTGCTCTGATTGGCCTGCTATCCAGTGCGTTGTGATTGGTTGAATACCTCAAGCCTTGTATCACGTACAGTCGCATTTTTTACTATTTTGTAGATTCAGCTGCCGCCATGTTGTGGAGATGCTGTGTGTTTCGTTGTGAAAGCGAAACTACTTTGTTTGGTCTCCCAAAAGAGGACGATATCCGTCGCTGAGTGAATACATCAACTTTCACCGTGTCAGATTGATAAAATTATTCTTTTATTTATTTTTTACTATAGTACAAGATTCATTGTAAAATAAAGTTAATGTTAAAAATGATTAACTTTCATTTCTGGAAAAAAGTATATAGGAGTAACTTCTGTAATTAAAGATGTCATCAAATCACGAGTCTGTTTTCAGCAGTTAGGCTATCATTTAAACATCAAAAACATGATACTCTTCAATAATATAATTAAAGGGGTCGTATGATGCTGCTAAAAATCACATTATTTTGTGTATTTGGTGTAATGAAATGTGTTTATGTGGTTTAAGCTTAAAAAAACACATTATTTTCCACATAATGTACATTATTGTTTCTCCTCTATGCCCTGCCTTTGTGAAACGCGTCGAGTTTTACAAAACTCATCGTTCTGAAAAGCGAGGTGTGCTCTGATTGGCCTGCTATCCAGTGCGTTGTGATTGGTTGAATACCTCAAGCCTTGTATCACGTACAGTCGCATTTTTTACTATTTTGTAGATTCAGTAACTTAGCCTGTGATGGTAAGGCGATGAACAATTTGAAAAGCTCAGAACCGTATCAGTATCTACACAGTGATAAAGTCGGTCGGGTGTTATTTAAAGGGGTCATATGATGCGATTTCAATGTTTCCTTTCTCTTTGGAGTGTTACAAGCTCTTGGTGCATAAAGAAGATCTGTAAAGTTGCAAACACTAAAGTCTCAAAACCAAAGAGATATTCTTTATAAAAGTTAAGAGTTAACCACGCCTACCTAAAACGGCTCGTTCTAACACGCCCCCACATACCTACGTCACGATCTGGGAAGATTTGAATAACGCCGCCCAAATGTTCACGCAAAGAAAGAAGCATAGAGGAGAAACAATAATGTACAGTATGTGGAAAATAATGTGTTTTTTGAACTTTAAACCGCATAAACACATTTCATTACACCAAATACACCAAATAATGTTCTTTTTAGCAGCATCATATGACCCCTTTAAGGATGTCGGAAATGACCTTATGATTCTGAAAGCAGACATTGAGCTGATCCAGAGCCTAGACGTATCACATCATAAGGCTTGGGTGCTAGCATCAGTGACAGATAACATCATGTATTGCAGGGCCAGGACGCTCTTGTAGTCATGCAGCAGCACTTTTGTGGAAGATCAGTAAAGTAAGGACAATTAAGGGCACGAAAATTGTTTATTGTATTGTGATATTATTAATTAACTAATAAATGCACTAAACTGAAATGTTTATACTGTGTGTCATTCATGTTCTGCATATGTTGCTTCACAGTAGCCTTCACTTAAAATGTTTAGTCTAAGATTGTTGGATGATAAAATTAGCACACAAATTACTAGGGACGCACCGAAATGAAAATTCTGGATGCACTTGGCTGAAAACCGAAACCGAAAATGCTTTGTAATAATTCATTATTATTTTATTAAATAATATAAAGTAATTTTGTAAGACTTTTAATGAAAGTGACACAGAAATTGGACAGAAAATATATTAATATAAAATATCAACATTATTTTTTTTCAGTATTATCAGAGCATGTGAGCAGAGCATAGCGGGGAGCAGATCAATGAATGAGAGAGTAGCGTCATTTTACATGCGTTGCCCAGTACAGCTGTACTACACCATGTTACATGTTATATACAGTAGCGCTATTGCAAACAGGAACAAGTTTACTACATAGAAATTTCCTGCCGGCACGTTGAGCGGACTTTGCTTTTCCAGTGAGCATGAGCGGAACACACATTCATAGAGCATCATAGATGTCACAGCGAGGGCGGCGAGGGAGAGTGAAACCTGCGCGCTGAACACTGCTGGCGGTGAACACTTTTGAACACTGCTGAACACTTTTGCGCTGCTAACGCAATGCTCTACCACTGAGCCACAGGAACACTTATTTTAAATATATAAATTTCAGTGCATCCCTATAAAATACCATTGATATATACTACTTCTGCCACTTCACCGGAAGTTGTACCCACATTATTTTTTACAGTAGCGCCCCCCGGATTCTTATGGATAAAGAATATCTCTTTGGGTTTGAGACTTTAGTCTTTGCAACTTTAGGAATCTTATCTACACACAAACAGCTTGTAACACTCCAAAGAGAAAGGAAAAATTGAAATCGCATCATATGACCCCTTTAACATAAAAGTTGTATCTGTTAATATTATTTAGTGTATCTCAGCTAACATGAACTAACAATGAACAGCTGTTTTTTTATTAACTAATGTGAACAAAGATGAATAAATACTGTCGCAAATGTATGGCTCATTGTTATATATTATTAGTTTATTTCCTATTAACTAATGGGACCTTATTTATAAAGTGTTATCAATTATTTAGACACAATATTATGGAATTTTAATAATTCGCAATAGCCAGACTGTTGAGTTCTGTGGAATCATATTATTTCTATAATTATAATGTGCAGATTATCTGCAAGGAACTAATATCACATAATTATACATAAAGTAAAAATAAAAATACACGTTTATTTACATAAAAAAACTTTTAGATGTTAATACATGAAGCAATGAATCCTGCAGGCATTTCTTTTGAGCTGTGAAGTATCAGTTCAAGTGCCAAACTGTTCTTGTAGCTCATGTTACGTTGCATTACATAATAGTTTTTAAGTCATGTTTTATGCTCATTTAACAACAGTTAATGAAAATGTTCAAATGGCATCACATCGCTTCAGGGTGATGTGAACTTAAAGTGCATTTCAGATTTCTGAAGCCCGCTGATGTTTTCGTCATGTTTATAGTTACAGTTTAAATCAGCGCCGAGTGTAAACACTTTTATTTAGTGTATCTCAGCTAACATGAACTAACAATGAACAGCTGTTTTTTTATTAACTAATGTGAACAAAGATGAATAAATACTGTCGCAAATGTATGGCTCATTGTTATATATTATTAGTTTATTTCCTATTAACTAATGGGACCTTATTTATAAAGTGTTATCAATTATTTAGACACAATATTATGGAATTTTAATAATTCGCAATAGCCAGACTGTTGAGTTCTGTGGAATCATATTATTTCTATAATTATAATGTGCAGATTATCTGCAAGGAACTAATATCACATAATTATACATAAAGTAAAAATAAAAATACACGTTTATTTACATAAAAAAACTTTTAGATGTTAATACATGAAGCAATGAATCCTGCAGGCATTTCTTTTGAGCTGTGAAGTATCAGTTCAAGTGCCAAACTGTTCTTGTAGCTCATGTTACGTTGCATTACATAATAGTTTTTAAGTCATGTTTTATGCTCATTTAACAACAGTTAATGAAAATGTTCAAATGGCATCACATCGCTTCAGGGTGATGTGAACTTAAAGTGCATTTCAGATTTCTGAAGCCCGCTGATGTTTTCGTCATGTTTATAGTTACAGTTTAAATCAGCGCCGAGTGTAAACACTTGATTGGAGCACCGTTTGCATCATTCTCAAGGGCTTTATTCCACAGTCTAGAGAAGTTGTGAGCGAAATTAGGCTCTTCTTTTGAGACAAAACCAGAAGTACAGATGCTGATTTCATGGGTTGCTCGGGGAACAGGGCTGGCAACAGGTGCTGGAATGCCTGTTCTGTTGCCATGGCAACCGCTAGCTTGGGGCACTAGTTTAACGACTGATAGAAAATGTAAATCCGCCTGAGACAGACTAAAAGGGTAGGGACATACATGCCTGGCTTGCTTTCCTCACATATACCTTTCTGAAGCTTGCCTGTGTACGTGTGCTGATGTACACGTGCAGAGGTCTTTGAGCCGGTAACAAACATAAAGCAGCTGTCATCTTTCTCCTGCAGGAGTTTTTGTCAGCTAATGACTTCATACATATTAGATGCATTTATGAGGCATGTATACGCAAATTCATCTCAACACTGTGAAATATTCGTGTTTTGCCATGTTTGATTGATAGCTTAACTTCTTCTCTTTATTTTCAGATTAATTTGCACTAGGCATTAATGTTCCTGACGTGCTTTCACTTCATGTGCACAGGTTGCGACGTCACAAAAGGGGCGAAGCCTCAACTTATAAATATTGATTAGGTTATAGTTTATAGTTTAACATGATTTTTTAATGTTCTGATAAGTTGTTTTATCAGATCTATTTCTTTCAGACTTTTTGATGATCACATTAACAAAACATTATGAGTAGAAATCGTAAGAAATCCTGTAAGCTACCATTTAAATGGCACAATGAGTTGCTAAGTTCTCAATACACAATATTTCGAGGGAGCTGTAATTATTGTTGGCCAATTCAAGAGATATTTTATTTGGTAAATTCATTCCTACATCCAACACTGCCTTCCAAAAAAGGTTTCTAATTCACCCAAAATCACCAATTAAAACTAAAACTTATGAACATGGAAACTAGCATTGAAAAATGCTGTTGACTAATATAAAATAGGAAAAAAAGAAAGAAAATTAAATGTGCACTAAATAATGAATAAAAAACAAACAAAATTATATATATGTGAGAAATAGATTTATACTGTACAGTCTTTACAGTCGCAAAGGTCCTAGATTACATAATTTAAAAAGCAGTTGTCTGAACATTTTGTAAACAACCAACTACAGTTTGCTTTTTGTATGTAACATTTAGGTGCAGATTTGAAATAGTCAACACTACACTTATAAACCAGCATCCAGCCAATTGGTTACATCAAATACTGCCACAGCTGTTCTCCCTAAAACGTAGCTTACAGACAAGAATCTCATTTAGTTAATACAGACAGCCTCAAACAAAACTCTAGAACATATTTCAGAGATTCTCTCAGAGAACAGTGAGTTGTTCTCTGATGCAGGACATCTGATGCAAGATCTGAGTGGATCCAGTCCATGCTGCTGAATCACAAATATTTCAGAGATGCAGTAATGATGAAAGTTACAATTTACCTCTAAATGTAGCAACAATATATTTCTTTTACAAAAAGTACTGCACTTGTATTGTTATGAATTTGACAAAGCGTTTCACTTAAACTTTGGTGATGTTATTTTGAGAATGGTGCACTGTTGTGTGAGCAAGCAGATGAAACAGTTTGTGGTGTTATGTTTTAAGAGATAAAAATTATCCTGAAATGAAATAGAATAAAAATAAAATGAAATGGAAATAATAAAAATGTCAAACTTCGGTGCGATAAGTGACTTTGAAAGTCACAAGCTGATAAAATTGGCCAGAATATTCAATGCCCCATTAGCATTAGAGTGAACAGAACATGTCAGCCAGAAATGGGAAGCGTACCTGAACAATTGATCTGTTCTTTATCTGTTCCTAAGTGAATGTGAGCCTGTTTTCCAGTAGATTTGGTGCTTAATCAATTTACCTTGGGCAAATTCCCCAGCATCCTAACCTTTCAACTGACAATGAAACGGATTTACAGTGTTTGCAAACGTAGAGCAGAAAGAGCTTTCACTCACCCTGCCATCACATGGCCCTTTGTAGGCAATAGTGCAAGTTCAATTGGAAGCAGAGATGTCAAGATATTAAATATTCTGTCACATGTTCCTGTAATGGAGTCACAGCCACAGGGAATCTTTTGACAAGGACTCGTTTCATCTGATCAGATGCACTTGCTTTCCCTCTTTCTCTCTCTCTTTTACCCCTTTCACATTTGCATACATAATCAAGGAACAAACACTACAGATAAAAGAAGACACACATACACCCTCAGTACTTAACAAATCTCAATAATGGTGGCAACAGAAATGTATATATACTGGAATAGCAATGAATCTATCTATCTATCTATCTATCTATCTATCTATCTATAATATGATATGTATTTCATTGCAATAGTTGAGCACTAATGAACTGTCCATTAAGCCACAAGACTGTGCTGTGTCTCGTATTTATGAGTGCGGTCCCTAATGAGGATAATTGGTTAGTAATGGCTGATTAGAAGGCAAGAGAGATCTGAATTTCTAGGGGTCAAAATTAGGACTGAATTGTTGGGTTTCAATTATGAGATGTTTTCTTTTGAATTAGTGATGACTAGATAATTACATTTGAATTACTGATGAACAGATTAATATTAAAGCTCACTTTTATTACATGAAAAGTACACCCAAAGGAAAGTCTAAAAAAATACAGCATGTTAATATGAAGAAAGTTTGAATTATGCGTTGCATTGTGTTGTGTTTTTGGGTTGAAGGAAATATCTGTAAGCTTAGGGGGCATTTACACGACATTGTTTTCATCTATACATGGAAAACTTTTTATGTGTTTTGGCCGTTCATTTACACAACAATGGTGGGGGACTGAAAACTTTTGAAAATGGGCTTCAAAGAGCAAGTTCCTGGAAACAATACCATTATCCTCTCCATGTAAACTACAAAAACACAAATTGGTGAAAACGGTGATGTCACATGCACAATGGATGTAATAGTATTTGAATACTCTATTCAGATTAATTTGCATACACAGTTTTATGATTGGTCTTTGATCGGCTTATATCCATTTAGCCATCTATAGCAGACTTTACAGTGCAAAAACCGTATCACATTATTGTTGTGATTGAGTGATGCTGACTGAAAATATGACACGTGCTGGTTGTCATCACAATAAAATGATGGAGCATTTCATTTATACAAAACCAAAGACTAAAACCTCAGCTTGCCAGCTTTAACACTATTCTAATGCTGCCATTCAAGCACTGGTATTTTCTCCAGAGTTAATTTGAGAGATCGTGAATTTTTGATTTTTATATGATTTACTTAAATCTAAATCTAAATGTTATTATTATTAATATTCACAAACTGACTTGAAACAAATCTATATACTGTATTGGCAAAGCAAAGGGGTGATAAAGAGAAAGAGAGGGGGAGAGATGGAGGGAAGAGCCCAAGTATTCTGCTGACAGTACAGTTAATCACCTGCTCTAATCAAATTACACTAACACAGGCTTATCTCCTCCACCCCATGTTTTTCTTTGCTCTACCGCTCATTCTCTCTCTCCATCTTTGGCAGCAGCGCAGCTCAAGCAGACGGTGTGATGTGCGCGTCTTTTACTGAAACAGTGTTGTGATTGTGCCACGCCGAGACAATTGCATTAGCACTTTTCTAATGAACAGAACAGATGTACAAACATCAGATCTTCAAAACTTTGAGAAAAATTTATACGTTTCTACTAACGAGTCCTGCTTTACAGTACTGTCTCAGGACAGTCCCCCTGGGGTTTAGTGATGATTTTTGCTCCTCTTTTAATGACTTGAACTTGCACGTGTGTGCTTGCATGTTTTAAACAGAGCACACGGAAATTGGTGTTTGGTGGATTTAAGGCTCTTATATGAACACAAGTAGATTAATGTGGTTCACCTAGAGTCCATACATTGTTTCCACACTAAATCACATGCTTGATATGCCATTTCCTCGTTTGAGTTGTTGTGTACTTCAGAAGGAACAGATTAACCTGAATGTGACTATTTTTAGAAAATATGTTAAATTCATGAAACCTCAGCTTTAGCTGTGCTAAGGGGAACAGTACATGAGAGTGTGAAAGAGAGAGGGACAGAAAGTGGATGGAGTCAGTCACATAGTTTTAGTGACCAATTTAGTGACCAGTATCCTATTCAATCACATTTTTGTCTGTCATAGTGAAAGATTACAAAAAATGTCTACTTTTAGGAGTAATGTAGAACAGTGACTTTACTGTCTTGAGATCTGCACAAGATAATAAACAGTAAAAATTCCTTCCGCACTGTAAACCGTAAAGGGATACTTCATCCAAAAATGTAAATTCTGTCACCATTTACCCCTCATGTCATTCCAAAAGTGAATGAAGATTGTGGCTGTCAAGCTTTAAAATAACAAAACACCATAAAAGTATCATAAAAAGTCCACACAACTTCAAAGACTTCATAGTCTTTGTTTGAGAAAATGACCAAAATTTAATTCATTATTCACTGAAAATCTACCACAGATCTTATTTCCATATTGATGAGCTTTTATTACAGAAGTAGCCATGTCTAATTTGTGAATGAAACATTCTTTTGAGTCAAATCTTCTCAATTGATTTGGTTGATTAAGTGTTGAATCAGTTGAAGACAGATTTGACCTGATCTGGTTCTCAGTCAGTGGTCTGATCCCAGTGATATAAAATTTTGTTATTAATGCTCTGTTATGATTTCAGAAGACTTGTATATATACAGTGGGTATAGAAAAGAATCACCCTGCAGTCATTCCACAGATCTGTCTGGGCTCTGACTAGGCCATGCAAGGACATTCACCTTTTTCTCCTTTAACCACTGTGTGGTCAGTTTTGCTGTGTGCTTTGGGTCAATAGCCGCGTTTCCACTGTCGGGCCAAAAGCGATTGATCGTGCCTCGTCGGTGCTTCCTCGGGGCCAACGGCCCGGGTTTTTTGGCCCGATGAAAACCTTTGGCCAAAGCGGGCCGGCTGGCTATGAACAAAGGCAGAGTTTCTCCGCGTCTGGAGAGCGCCAGCGCCGTGGATCATTTCAGAAAGTTAACAGCTATAACACCAGCATTAAAGACTTTTAAAATAATTTTAGTTCAAAACTCACTTTCAGACAGCAGCGAGTGTTTGAAATAACTTGATCCGATGTGGATTATGATCACTATACAAGGCAGAAATATTTATAAGCGATGCAAAAGACTATGCACGCTAGCCATTAGCGTTACCATAGTAAACATGGTAAATACGACCGCTTAAAGAAATCAGACGTCAGCTCCTTATTCTCTATCACAATCATGTATTTATGTAGTAACATATTTTATCTGTCATAAGTCTCGTCTCGGAGTTTAGCTCCGCGTATGTCATAAAAATATAATAATGGTTTTTGTTCGGGAGCTTTTATAAAAATATAGAAATTATCATTCTTTCAAAATGTGATGTAGGCCTATATACTGTGACTACAAATAAACAGACACAGACTCGACTGAGTAGGTAGGCTGGCTATGTTCCGCTTTATTTCTGTGTGACTA
>NW_015548239.1:1258296-1259276 GCF_001515605.1 Sinocyclocheilus anshuiensis | reverse complement strand
ACAAACGGCCGCTTTTATCATGTTCGTTTTGTGATCGCGCTAGTTCCAGTGACTTATTTCTTATTAGTTTTCTGATAACTTCTCTTTGTTGGTGAAATGATGGGGTTGCGTGATGTTGTTCCTGAGAGGCGTGTAAAGGGCGTGTTTTAGTGAAGCGCAGCAGAGCTTCTGGCCCGACGGTGGAAACACAGCGTCATTTTGGCCTCTGTGCTACAGGTCCGAGGATATTAGCCCTGCCTGGCCCGTTTAAAGCACTGGCTCGCACTGGCCTGACAGTGGAAAAGCGGCTATTGATACTAAAATAACACTGACGTACCCGCATAGACCAGCTGCACTACTCCTCTGCCAGTTCCCTTGCCATTGCTCACTATGCACATGTAGTTCCCTGCATCCTTCAGTCCAATATTGGCTATACTCAGGGATGCGTTTCCTCCAGCAAATTCCTCGTGATTTAACTTCGTCCGGTTTAAATAATCTGAGTTTTGTCGATCGAGCTGGTCTCTCTCGTAGTTGACAGGCCATGCAAGGACAGTCACCTTTTTCTCCTTCAACCACTGTGTGATCAGTTTTTCTGTGTGCTTTGGGTCATGTTGGAAGGTAAACCTTCTTCCCATTGACAACTTTCTGGCAGTGGGCAACAGATTTTCCTCAAGAATTTGACGGCATTTTGCCCCGTCCATTTTTCCTTCTATCCTGACAAGTGCTTCAGTCCCTGCTGCAGAGAAACACCCCATAACAGGATAATACCACCTCCATGCTTTACTATAGGAATGCTGTTATTTGGATGGTGAGCTGCACTGGATTTCCGCCGGACATATTGTTTGGTGTTGAGGCCAAATAATTCAATTTTAGTCTCATCTGCCTCAGAATCTTCAAAGTGCGTTTTGGCAAAGATCAGTCGTGACTGCATGTGGCCTTTCTTGTGGAGTGGCTTTTTTCTTGCAACCCTCCCATACAAGCCACATTTGTGGAGAATTTGC
>NW_015548239.1:1257664-1258018 GCF_001515605.1 Sinocyclocheilus anshuiensis | reverse complement strand
TATCAAGGTGCATTTTGGCAAAGCTCAGTCATGACTGCATGTGGCCTTTCTTGGGGAGTGGCTTTTTTCTTGCAACCCTCCCATACAAGCCACATTTGACATGCACACAATGATCACTCTTTGGCATAAATTCCTGCAGAGTTGCTGTAGGCCTCTTGGTCACCTCTCTGACCAGTTTCCTCCGGCTCTTTCATCCTGTTTTGAGCGACATCCTGATCCAGGGAGGGTCTTTGTTGTACCAAATACCTTCCACTTCTTAATAATAGACAAATGCCTGGTTTATAATGGGTTTTATTGTTTTTGTCTCATCGCGCCGGGACTCGGCATCACAATATGGTAAGGGGTGTAACATTT
>NW_015548239.1:1256912-1257347 GCF_001515605.1 Sinocyclocheilus anshuiensis | reverse complement strand
AGCTGGCCAATCACAGCACACCTTGCTTTTTCAGACCGATGAGCTTTGTAAAAATCTACGCGTTTCAGAAAGGCGGGGAATAGAGAAACAATAATGTGGAAAATAATGTATTTTTTAAACCTTAAACCGCATAAACACATTTCATTACACAAAATAATGTTATTTTTTTAGCAAAGTCACTTGACACAATGAGCCCTTTAATATACTAAAAATGTGATTCTTTTTGCGCTCAAAAAGTATTCTCGTAGCTTCGCAAACCTGAAGTTGAGCCACTGATGTCACATGGACTGTTTTACCGATGTCCTTACTACGTTTCTGGACCTGGGTACATTACAGTTGCGTTGCTGTCTATGCAGGGTCAGAAAGCTCTCACATTCCATCAAAAATATCTTAATTTGTGTTCCGAAGATGAACGAAGGTCTTACGGGTTTGGAA
>NW_015548239.1:1254192-1256849 GCF_001515605.1 Sinocyclocheilus anshuiensis | reverse complement strand
GCTGCATGTGGCCTTTCTTGTGGAGTGGCTTTTTTCTTGCAACCCTCCCATACAAGCCACATTTGACATGCACACAATGATCACTCTTTGGCATAAATTCCTGCAGAGTTGCTGTAGGCCTCTTGGTCACCTCTCTGACCAGTTTCCTCCGGCTCTTTCATCCTGTTTTGAGCGACATCCTGATCCAGGGAGGGTCTTTGTTGTACCAAATACCTTCCACTTCTTAATAATAGACAAATGCCTGGTTTATAATGGGTTTTATTGTTTTTGTCTCATCGCGCCGGGACCCGGCATCACAATATGGTAAGGGGTGTAACATTTCCGTCACATGCTTGAGGTATTCGGCCAATCACAACGCACTGGATAGCTGGCCAATCAGAGCACAGCTCGCTTTTCAGACCGATGAGCTTTGTAAAAATCTACGCGTTTCAGAAAGGCGGGGAATAGAGAAACAATAATGTGGAAAATAATGTATTTTTTAAACCTTAAACCGCATAAACACATTTCATTACACAAAATAATGTTATTTTTTTAGCAAAGTCACTTGACACAATGAGCCCTTTAATATACTAAAAATGTGATTCTTTTTGCGCTCAAAAAGTATTCTCGTAGCTTCGCAAACCTGAAGTTGAGCCACTGATGTCACATGGACTGTTTTACCGATGTCCTTACTACGTTTCTGGACCTGGGAACATTACAGTTGCGTTGCTGTCTATGCAGGGTCTGAGAGCTCTCACATTTCATCAAAAATATCTTAATTTGTGTTCCCAAGATGAACGAAGGTCTTACGGGCTTGGAACGACATGAGGGTGAGTAATTAATGACATAATTTTCATTTTTGGGTGAACTATCCCTTTAAGACTTGGAATAGACTGTTGAGCATGAATCATATACACCACAGACAGACATGGTCACTACAAACTGTTGTACAGAAAAAAATAACAGCATACAGGTTTTGATTGACATGAGGTTGAGTACATGATGACAGAACTTTTGATTTTTATGTGAATTATCCCTTTAATATATCTTGGCAGTGTATCTTGTGTTCATGAGACAGAAATAAATGTAGAGTAATGGCAGCTCATAATTTTTATCTGAAGGTATTTAGGAGGGGATTCACACACACACACACACACACACACACACCTAGAGTCCATACATGTGTAATTCGATTTTCTTCTGTGTGCACAGCCATTACAGGCCGGCTAAATCAGTTTAAAAGAGACAATCACTTGCCTTTATTGAATCTTCTTCTTTCTGTCCTGTGCTTTCACTCATTTACAATTCACTTTGTCATTTATTATTATCGTCATCTCTGTCTCCCTCTCTTCTGGAGCTGGTAACTTATGGAATAATATTGTTTTCCATGTAGCTTTTCTAACTGCTAACTAGTACACAATATGTCTATTGTATATATACCATTCAAAAGTGTGGGTTGTTAAGATTTTGTAATGTTTGTACTTGAAATTGTACTTAAGTAAAACAATTGCTACTTAAGGAATCATTTACTTGAGTACAAGTAAAAGTACTGAAAAATAATATGACTCAAGTAAGAGTAAAAAAGTAGTTTGCTGAAAAACTACTCAAGTTACTGCGTTACAAAGTACTTTAGTATTATCTTTTTCTATTTTTACCCAAAATGAGACGATGTGAGCATTAGGGAGCAGGTTTAACCCTAACCCTAACACCCATGTACTGTAATGTCTTATATGGACAAATGCATCAGATATCACTACAGCTAAATAACATGCAGATAGAGATGCTTGGACTGATGAAACGTGGAAGACAATAAACACAATTGCAATGCAACACTAATTGACATAGCTTGTATCACAGTATAGAATTTTATAAAAAATATTTTCTGTCTCACTGTGATAAGAAGCAACATGGAAGCTAACTGTTTCAAACACGACTGATGTTATATAGTGATTTTGGAGCAAAACATGATATTAGTCTCATAAATTGTCATGTTTGACGCTATGTTAAGCAAACATACTAGCTATCCCTGTTGCCAGGAACAACTGTTTTATAACTAATTTTGAAAAGTACATTCATGTATAAGCCAGGAGCAACTGTTTTATAACTAATTTTGAATAGTACATTCACGTATAAGATTATGTAGTTGTTTTTAAGAAGGGCAAAAGCAAAGAAGGGTAAGTGAGGGTTTAAAAGAAAAGAAAGGGTTTCAAACAGTGTGAATTGAAATGTGCCAGTAAAAAGTAATGGGGTGTGGGTAAGGTTGGGCATCGTTTGAATTTTAATGATTCCAATTCTTGTCAATTCCTAAGTTTGATTCCAATAAGGTAAAATAAATAAATAAAATAAAAATAAAAATAAAAAAATCTTAGATATCATTCACAAAGGTGGACTCCAGGCACATTTTCGGTAGGACAAAAAAAGAGCAATTTATTGACCATTTTTACCCATACCTAGGCTTGGGAATCCAAAATCTATTCCATTTCTGGAATAGGATGCTTAAGGTCAGGAATCGTCTAGTTGTTATAAAATTAAAATTTAAATTCCTCTTACCGATTCCTTTGTGCGCATTTTAATATGACTTTAAACCAGGGTCCCTCAATAGGCGGCTTGCGGGCCACATCCGGCCCGTGAGAGAAAAAAGTTTGGCCCGCGCTAATTTCAAATAATGTGGCATGAAA
>NW_015548239.1:1253090-1254024 GCF_001515605.1 Sinocyclocheilus anshuiensis | reverse complement strand
AGTACAACCCACGCAAGGAAGATAATTCCGCAAGTAACTGCAATTCCAGGTTTTCAAACAGAGAGGGCGAAAAAGAGGAAAAACTTACGGACTGCAGCTTTAACTTACATCGTGTCTACACTGGACGCGAGGGGCGCGGCGTGACGTAATAAAATACAATACAACTCGTTATAATCAGTGATGCTGTCTTGGATGCGGCGCGACACGACAAATCCCCGACAGTAAACTGCGGACTCATTCTATTTATAACGTACTGACACAATGTTCAAATGATTTGCAATGCTTTGTCGCGTCCAGTGTAGATACGATGTGACAGCAAAAACATGGCCAGTATGTAGAAAAGAAAAGTGCACACGGAAAATAGATGATTAAAATGTGAATGGACTGAACAGTTTTGAGTGAGTGAGTGAGTGATTGAGTGACTGATATCTTTATGGAATACACGTGTTGGTTCGCAGCGAGTTCACAGTTTTAACGTACAAGTTTGCTTTAATTTATTTTCAAGATCTGAGGTAGAATATCTATTGTTGCTTTCACTGTGGCTATAAAGATGACGCACCCCATGTCGCTTATTGTCACGTGTCGCTGTTGCGGGTGGTTAGGACAAAAACTACAAGGAAAAGATACTTTTTACTTTTGACAAATCTAATAATTGAATCTGCAATTAGAGAAAGTGGAGAGAACAGATCCAGTCTGGGAATGAGCAGGAATAGTTGATTTGCATGGCAGACATGGAGATCCAGATTTTTTGTTTGTTGTCTAATTGACAGGCTTTATTTTTTCTTATGTATTTTAATTGGATAAAAAAATCAAATACACTGCTGGATGATAACCAATGATTTTTATTCTATAATATTTTTTCTGTATTTTCCTAATGACAATTTTAGAATTGGTTTATACAAACACATAATAAGGCAGAATAGTTTCTATACTG
>NW_015548239.1:1252156-1252855 GCF_001515605.1 Sinocyclocheilus anshuiensis | reverse complement strand
TATTAAATGTTATGTCAATTAGCACTGGATTATTCATATACTATATTTATTACCTTGAAATGACCTGAAATGACCTTTTTTAGCTACAGCAATAGTGGGATGCCTTTGTCCATATTAGGGATTTCCTGCACGTCATAAGTTATTATATATTACTTCTACTAGGCCGTTTTGGACTTTCTGTGGGAGAGCGCCCTCCGGCTTCGAGTGTAAAAATGCATGCGCTCTTATTTCAGTGTTGTTGTTAATGTTGAAGTTATTTTAGCTTCGTACATTTAGGTTAACTTCACTGTTAAAGAGGGCGATTTTTACCATTCAACTGGACTATGTGCATGTATTTTAGACACTTACATTGTTCTTGCTCCATCCATGCAATAAGTGGATCCTTCTATCAAACGAGTTTCTATTTACTTATACAGTTGTGTAATATCGACGGTATGACCCATTTCAGGAGCTGACAAAATTACGATTTAAAATCAGAGCATGCATAGCTCACATTCACTAAAATACCGAAATGCTAATCATGCTGATTCAAAACGACAATGCAGGTGATTGACAGTCAAAGCATAGCGCGGTTTGAACGCCCCGCCCCCCAGCTGAACTGGAAGTTTTGATTGGTTTTGCAACCGAGTCAGACCTGTCTGTTATTGGCTGAAGCGCAGGGCTCCACCCCAGCAGTTTGAAAAGTGCCCGTCAAACGCT
>NW_015548239.1:1251018-1251617 GCF_001515605.1 Sinocyclocheilus anshuiensis | reverse complement strand
CCACTTTTTTTTTTGTACTTTGTACTTTTGGTGAAAAATAAATGTAGCAAAGTTGAATACTTTAGTTTTATTCTACTCAAGTAAAAGTAAAAGTACCACAATTTAATTATACATTTTATTATAAAAATGTACTCAAGTACTGTAACGAAAGTATTTGTAATTAGTTACTTTCCACCTCTAGTTTGAAAGAAGTCTCTTATGCTAACAAAGGTTGCAGTGAAATCAGTAATATTGCAAAATATTACAATTTAAAATAACTGTTTTCTCTTTTAATATATTTAAAAATGTAATGATTTCTATGATGGCAAAGGTGAATCTTCAGCAGCCATTACTCCAGTCTTCAGTGTCACTTGATCCTTCAGAAATCATTTTAATATGCTGGTTTGGTATTTCTTATTATCAATGTTGAAAACCGTTGTGCTGCATAATATTTTTGTGGAAGCTGTAATACATTTTTTAAGGATTCTTTGATGCATAGAACGTTCAAAAGAACAGCATTTATTTAAAATAGAAATATTCTATCTATATATATAAATAAATAAATAAATAAAATATAAAGTGTGTGTGTGTGTGTGTGTGTATATATATATATATATATT
>NW_015548239.1:1235486-1250857 GCF_001515605.1 Sinocyclocheilus anshuiensis | reverse complement strand
GCATTGAATTTATTTAATACACGAGTTTCACAATTTGAGTTGAATTACTGAAATAAATGAACTTTTCCACGACATTCAAATTTATTGAGATGCACCTGTATATACAATTTATATTAAAATGTTTTATAGTAAAATATTTTAAATACTTTTTTGAACACTACACAGTACATAATAAAAAAATGTTGCGATTTATTTACATCATTCTGTTCCTCTGTGTTGTCATTTAATCCAAAGTTTCTTTCTCCCTCTCTTTCCCTTTCCTACAGCTCTCCTCTACGCCACCATCTTCGGTAACGTGACAACTATCTTCCAGCAGATGTATGCTAACACAAACCGCTATCATGAGATGCTGAACAGTGTGCGAGACTTCCTCAAGCTGTACCAGGTTCCCAACGGCCTGAGCGAGAGGGTTATGGATTACATCGCCTCCACGTGGTCCATGTCCCACGGTATTGACACCGAAAAGGTGAACACCCTGTACGCCCAACTCCAATTACCCAACATGCAACTCTGGACACCCTTCAGCAGCCATCCTCCTGTCTGTTGTGTGTGTGTGTGTGTGTGTGTGTGTGTGTTATTCACTCCTGCTCTGAAATGTTTGTGTGAGTGTGTCTGGCTGAGTATTTTTAAACATTAGTGTGATTCTTTAGCAAGATGCTTTCTCACGCTATGTGTTTAGACTCGTTCTGTCGTTTATGCTTAACCACAGGAGGGAACAGCATGACTGTGGATATGAAGTCCCCGTTGGGCGGACATTGTCAGAATGCTCCAGATGTCTCCTTCTCTCTCTCTTTCTTTCTCGTGATTTAGCCTTCTCATCACACAGACTCACACTGTTCTCCCAGAGCCAACCTCCATGTCTCCGTGACAACCACATGCAGAAAGGGAGATGCTCTGGAAAAGTGAGGGGCTGCTGGGAATGGCATCTCTGGCACATGTCACACGCTAATGCGCTCAGATGCACACATGCACGCCGGCACGCGTGTCCTGTACCTCTGTCTCGGCCTCCCAGTATGCTTCACTGGCATGACAGTAAACATAAATTTGATGGTGTGAGACAGTGGCTATAAAAAAGAAAAATACTAATTTTTAACAATAGAAAAAAAATATAATTGGGGCTGTCAGTGTTAATTTAGTGCAATTAATATTGTTAATTTAGTACAATTAATTATTCATTATTATAAAAAAAGAAATAGAAAATTTAATGAATGTAATCATGCCCCGGCCGATACAAAAATTCCAGAAGAAGGGATTTTCCATCAAAGAGATGCATTTAAAAACAACTGGAAGTTGAACTTTTAACTTGACAACTTAGCTCATAAAAAAATAGAAAAATTATAATAATAATAAAAATTTACATTAAAAAAAACAACAATTATTGTCATCAGTAGGGATGTGCCCCAATAGTGAATCTGAATTAAAAAAGGCACAGAAAACGAATAACGTGTTCTACAGAAGCCCTAAAGGGAATAAATACGAGATGGGGGGAAAAAATATATTTCAATGCTTTCTCTCGCAAGTATATTGTTGGGTAATTATACTGTAAGTTATATAAATTGCAGGCATCAGGAAGCCGCTATTAATATGCGGGGCATTGAAATCGCTTTTGAATGCGCGCTCGCTTTTTACTTTAACTTTCGAGATTCACGATCACACGTACTCTGTGTATACGGAGCGCCAGTACTTACCAAACATTTCACAAGATTAGATTTTTGTCAGTGGTGCTCAGGATCTGCAAATCATTCGCCATTGTCCTATCAGTCAGCTCTCCTTACTCTGTTTATGTGGTAATTGAAATTGTATGTACTGTAATGTAACAGGCTACCGCTAGCAAGCGGCTAACCATGTCCCTTTAGTGGCTCCAAACACGTTATTCGTTTTCTGTGCCTTTCCAAATTCGTATTCAATATTCGGGCACATCCCTAGTCATCAGAATTGGAATATAACCATTTCAGTCATGACAACTCTATGAAATTTTAGCACGTTAATGGATATGACAATGTTAATCTATTTGGTCTTGGCAGACTAGATCTGCTGCAGAGCAAGTATGGACTTGCAACTGCTAATAAATACACAGACATGCTGCTGCGAACGTGTAAGGTTTGCTGCTACTGCAAGAATAGGTATACATAAATCCCATAGTAGATCTAGACAGGTGGAACTGGGGGAGGTTGAGGGTTTCAGAGGAATTCTGGCAGGACCATCTTACAGTGAACACTGAAGTAGGCTACTTAAATGTTGAGCAATTTCATTGGCTGCAGAATCAACAGAGCCTATCAGCTTGTGCCATAGAGTAAATTATGTGATTGCTATAAGATAGAGTTTCATGAATTAATTTTAATTTTGACATTCAACAATTTTATGTATGCAGCCAGAAAATTGTTAAATTAGATATTGAAGAGATGCTGTTGTTTAGTTTTGTGCTTATAATCTAGTCTCTTGCTTGTTGCCATTTGTATGTATGAAAGTTACAATGTGTTTTCACAGTACATTGAGCTCTTTTATCTCAAAAGATCAAGGAAGTTGCAGCAGAGTAACCACTTATATCTGTTATTTCTCTCTCCCATTACAGGTTTTACAGATCTGTCCTAAAGACATGCGTGCTGATATATGCGTGCACCTGAACAGGAAGGTTTTCAAGGAACATCCTGCTTTCCGTTTGGCCAGTGATGGCTGTTTGCGGGCTTTAGCCATGGAGTTCCAGACCATCCACTGCGCTCCAGGAGATCTTATCTACCATGCGGGCGAGAGCGTGGACAGCCTCTGTTTTGTGGTGTCAGGGTCACTGGAGGTCATCCAAGACGACGAGGTGGTCGCCATTCTGGGTAAGAGGAAAACAGAGACAGAGAAATAGATCTGGATCTGAATGAATGAATATTGACTAGGTATGGATCATGATGGCTGACTAGCCATCCAGCATCTGACTAGATTAGTGAGGTCAAGTAGTTTTCGATTATTTTATTTGCTACATTTGTAGCAGTGGTGCAAGCTGTTAGACAGTTTTGACTACTCGATTTTGAACAGCTTAAGTCTGCTTCAGCTGTTACTGTATTCAAAACTAATTTCCTCTGCAGACTCACTGACATGAAGACAGCATCCCTCTGTCTTGGGTTTAGTTCCCAATGGGAGGATTATTTGCATCCACAGAGCTTCTATGTGATCATATATCTTGACTGACACACAGGCTATCACACCCACTCCTCCGCACTGTGCTATCCCTCTCCCTTTTGTTTATTCCCACATCCTGCTCCCTGTATCCTCTTTGATCAATGTGTCTGACTCTTTCTCTTCCTCTGTGCGTAAAACATTCAGAGAACAATAATAAAATAAAATGAAGTGGAAATGTTGAAATTTTGAGCATAACACATGTTAAATTATGCAAAATATGGCCTAAGCTGATGATAAAAAGTAACAATAAAAAGATATTTGAAAAGTAATTGAACTAAAATATGCTTTAAAGGGGTCCTATTATGCTCTTTTACAAAGTCTTGATTTTGTTTTGAGGGTGTACTAGAACTGGCCCTCATACTAGGTTGTTCGAAAAACACATTATTTTTCACATATTTTACATTATTACAACACCTCTCTCCCCAGTCTGGCATGAACGGCTCGAATAGTTCCTGTACCAAATGAAGGCCCGCCTTCTGAAATACAAAATGTGCTGTGATTGGTTAGCTGGGCCATTGTGTGTTGTGATTGGCAGCACTCTGCGCCTGGTCGGGAAATGTCATTCCCCTTACCATAGCCGCCTGCGAGCTTCAGTGTAAATATTGCGTCAAAATCAAATCAATTTGAGCGCGATTTAAACCCGGATGATTGTAACCACTCTAAGTTTCGTTGTAGTTTTTGAAAAGTGATTTCTGTTTAATAAAATATCTCCTTTTGAAGTGGACTTTGAGCTTTGTAACTTTGCAGATCTTTTTTATGCTCAAACAGCAACATTACAGAGTAACTAAAGTTGAAAAAGTGAAAACGCATAATAGGATCCCTTTAAGATGTTTTTAAGATCTTCTCTAAGTATCAGTTCATCCTTTTCTGGCAGTAATATCTGCCGCACAATGAACTATGGGGGTTTATACCACAGAAAGCTTTAAATGCATAGATCTGATATTTTGATCTGATTTTATTGTCCTGCCTGTCGTTACAGCTAAGACTAGTATTATTTCATCCTTTTTTAGTATCAACCCAACATCCCTAAAAAATAAATAAAAAAAGCAAACAGTGATCTTAGGTCAGACATGTGACTCATGGATGTATACAGCCCAATGATGTATTGTATAGCATCTGCCATTTCTAACATCTGTCTGTCTCACAACACAAGATTAGGCTGCTTCGCCTCGTGAAGCCAGCTGAGCATCTAATGGCCGTATTTTTCTCTGTTGACAAACTAACGATGCTTTGCTAAATTTGGCTGTCTGTCGCGGCTGTTAAATTGATTTAGGATCAGTCTGAAAGGTCACAAATGTTCTCTCTTGCTTCTAAAATTTGAACACACACACGCAGATCAGACTATGAAGGCAGAATAAAAAGGTTTATCGATCTGACCACTTTTATCTCGAGTGGGTGGATTGAACGAAACTTCAGAGGTCAGAGGTCAGTATGTGTGTAGGGTGGTGTGCTACACTGTGACCTGTAGATCTATAATGACACTGCTGCTCTACTACATAGATTATAGACTCTCTCTTTTCATTCACTCTCACTTAAAAGTACAAAGAAACAGTGCAGTGACAGTGGCCTTATTTTGGGTGTTTATTCCTCCTTAAAAATCAGTTCAAGCAACTACAAAACTGATACTGAGCTCAGTCCAAGACAATCATTCATTGAAACTGTGCTGCACCAGTATGCTTTCTTTTATTCCAAACATCTTTAACTTTCTGATGTTATAAAGATAAATTTATTAAAAGGAGAGTTCATTCAAAAATGAAAATTCTTTCATCATTTATCCCTTATTTATTTAGTTTCCCATATATTTACGACTTACTTTATTCTGTGGAACACAGAAAATGATGTCTGGCAGAAAATGGAAAAATGTAGGTTATTATACACAAACTCTTCCCATATCATACATACACTACCATTCAAAAGTTTGTCTCTTATGCTCACCAAGGAATGCATTTATTTGATCAAAACTACATTAAAACGGTAATATTGTGAAATATTATTACAGTTTTAAAATAACTGTTTTTCATTATATATATTTTATAATGTAATTTACTCATGCAATAGCTGTATTTTCAGCAGCCATTACTCCAGTATACGGTGTCACATGATCCTTCAGAGATCATCAATATGCAGATTTGGTGCTCAAGAAACATTTCATGTTATTATCAATGTTTAATATTTTAGTGGAAACTGTGATACATTTTTTTCAGGATTCTATATATTTAGTGCATCAAGATGCATCAATGATATCGACCACCACTGATTCTTGATGTCGCATAACCAAATGTGATACTCTAGATCTCACTAGAGGTGCTAAAATATCTCTCTCCACCTGCAGAAAGGAATCTGGATTCTAGAACATTTACTGAGACACAAAAGAACTGTAAAAAATTTATCTGAGTGGACATTTTGGCTCTGTAACCCTATTCATCCTAGATGTGAGCAGATGGAGATGGATGGACAAGACTTTTGTGCATTTGTTCATTTCAGTAATGGATCGTAATGGATCATCTCATCATTCCTCCTCTGTCAGACATGCTTATGATACAGTATCTAGAGCTATATCCTAAGTGAGTCATAATGAAAGTGTGTTTTTATGTGAGAATGTTGTTTTGCCAAGATATTATTATGAAAAAGATTTTAACAGTGCTGACATGAATCTGACATGTGTTTGTGGTGGAATTTTACACAAGTTGAATTTCACACCAATGAAACCAGTACACATGATCTGTCTACTGCAATCTGAGACAGAGAGGAGAGACAAAACAGAGAGATCATTTGCAGTATTTTTGCTGCAAAAAAAGAGTGTTAGAAAATAAGAAATAAATTAACTTAACATGGTTTGTTCTTGAAACAACTGAAACTGGAAGACATCATGCATTATATTAATATCATGCTTATATTCACTGAAAACAATCATAATAAGAAAGAAGACACTTATGCTCACCAAGGCTGCATCGAACAACTTTAATACTGTGAAATATTATTACAATATAAAATAACTGTTTTCTATTTGAATTTGAATTTTATTTAAATGTAATTTATTCCTGTGATGGCAAATCTGAATTACTCCAGTCTTCAGTGTCACATTATTTAGACAGTCACGGTCCTCCATAAATGTACCAATCAGGCCTGTTTGTGTGAATAAGAAAGTGTCTGTGTTTCTCCTCAGGTAAAGGTGATGTGTTTGGGGACGTTTTCTGGAAGGAGGTGACGCTAGCTCAGGCGTGTGCTAATGTGAGAGCGCTAACATACTGTGACCTGCATGTGGTCAAACGGGACGCACTTCAGAAAGTCTTAGAATTCTACACCGCCTTCTCCAACCACTTTTCACGAAACCTCCTGCTTACGTACAACCTGCGCAAACGGGTGAGTAAATGCTGTCTGCCGTTTTCTTTAAATACTCTTTAATTTTCCGCTGGCCCATGTCAAACCGCATATGTAAGCAGAATTTCTCAGCACCCACATTAACAGGTTACTAAATTCAAATTTCACAGCACAGCATGAGCACAGCTTGAAGTAGACTGTAGCATGCTGAACTCATGGGAAAATATAAATACAGCTCCTAAAGCTATTTATCAACATACTCACATACATCACCACATATAGTGAAAAACTTTCTATTTCATAAATCAGAGTAAATCCAGATGATTTAAGCAGTGTAATATCTACACTTTGGGCTTTAGGTATTGCAATATTTTTATTGATTTAATACTTAACACACAATAACATTGTAATTAATCCAGTAAATATATGGATGATACTCCAACATAGTAAGCGGCAGTATAGCAACTTAAAACGATAGTTCACCCAAAATGAATATTGCTCACCCTCATGTTGTTCCAAACCTGTATGGCTTTCTTTTTTTCTGTAAAACATAAAAGATATTATTTTGAAGAATGTTGTTAATCAAATAGTTTCAGTTCCCATAGACTTTCATTGTATTTGTTGTCTATACAGTGGAAGTCAATGGGAACCACAACTGCTTGGTTACCAGCATTCTTCGAAATATCTTTTTATGTTCCTCCAAAGAAAGAAAGTCATACAAGCTTGGAATGACATGAGGGTGCATAAATGGTGACAGAATGTTTGGGTGCCACTGGTCTTAAAGTGAAAAAAGAAGATAACGCCATGCGTAGCCACTACTGCCACAGAAAATCACGACAGTGGAGATGAGAGATGAAACCGGGAGTCCCTACACTTATTTAGAATGTGATTCATTGGCCAAAAAGAGAAAACATGAAAGAAAGAGAAAGTCTGATATTGTGAATGTGCCAATACAAACAACAGCTGTGATAATTAATGTGAGTGAGAGTTGTTTATATATAAAGTATTGCTGAATTGAAGAACGGTGTACCATTCATCTGACTGAAAGCAAAGAGAAAGAGATCAGTAGACCTGCTTTACCATTCAATCAGAAAGAAAGACAGATGGAGACAGAAAAAGAGAGAAATGGTCTGATCAGAAACACAAACAACACTAAACTGACTTGTTTAATTGGCTAGAAATGACTGAAAGGTGGATTAAGGGAATAAAGGAAATGCAGGTTCTTTCTAATCCCTGTTTTTTTTTTTTTATTCAATTCTATGGGCTTTAATGGGAGAGGATAGTATAGAAGTGGCAGGAAATTATAGAAAATGTTTGCCTGTGTACAAACCAGAAAGTGCACACACCACCTGCCAGGCCACATCCCTGACTGTCCCCCATTTTTTGACTTTTTGGAGAAAAACATTGACTTGCGTTCTCATTTTTCACATCAAATCACATTCAAATGAACTGTAAAGCCCCGTTCACACCGATAACGATAACTATAAAGATAACTATAAAGATAACGATATTAGCGTCCACACCAGCGAACAATATCGTCTGTTTATTCTAAGCGCACATGCATCTGCCGCTTTAAATTCTCGAGCTCGTTACAGCAGGATGGATTCTGATTGGCTGTCAATTTTTTATCGTTCATCAGCTGGAGAAAAATCGTTTTGAAAGTGATTCCAACAATATCGTTTCTCTTTGTCTTTATCGTTATAGTTGTGGTGTGGACTCTGCTATTCTTTAATATGGAGAACGATTTTTAGAACTATAACTTTATCGTTATCTTTATAGTTATCGTGCTTGGTGTGAACGGGCCTTAACACTCCATAAACCAGATCTTGAAGTGTACAATAAATTCCATAAATTCTTTCCCAGTTCATTATAAAGACAGCTGTCATTTTGATAAAATGGCCCACAGTGTGTCTAAATTTTGGATCTCGGCCCTGCTTGAGTTCTGTTTCTCAGTGGAACTGGGTCTGAGGAGGAGGCTAATAATAGCTCAGCGAGTGTCTGCCTCTTTATTGGAACGGCTTACACTGTATAGTTATATATATCCATATGGGTTAAATATAATATCATATACCTCACTTTCATATTGGAGCCAGGACTAAATCACTAAATCCATTTACATAATCCATCTGCTGCATAAATATATACTGTTTAATAGCTTTTCAACAATAATGGCACAGGTGAGAGCTTCACTGAATGGTCTCTCTTTTGAGCTCTTCATGCCTACACTTGTTTGTAATGGACCTTTGTCATGTTTGCATCACTTATTCGAAAAATAGCTGGATCTTTACCTCAACACTGGTTTTGTTAGCTATAACAGTCCATTGCCTTAAACAATACATTGAAATATGAAAACGCAAAATTATATATAAAATAATGGTTATATTAATGCCTCAGACACTGTTGCCAAGCGGGAGCCTTTAATTAGCTCATGTCTCCATGAATTAGTCATGATGTTTACTATTTGATTGTGACCCAGATAGAAAAAACTTGTTATACATGGAAAAAATATGTCATAGGAAGAATACATATGTTATATTTCTGGACAAATTCCATATTCAACAATAGACTTTATACAGTGGACAAATAGGCCATTTTGGCCTAGATACAGCAGCAGCAGCATACACAGAGTACATATGGCAGTCTATTTGTGATTATGGGACTGTTTTCCTACTTTTAATGTATGCGTGAGTCCTCATTCCTAACCACACAACTCCCAAATGCAATGTTGAGAGTGTTCAGAAGAGTCACTTCTTCCAAAGCCCTAAAGAAATATTCTGGGTTCAATTTAAGCTCAAATTAACCTCAAATTAAAGTACGAATATTCTAAGGAAAGTACTCCTTTTGAATCTGACTTTAGTAAAAATACAAAATATTACATATTTTAATTATAATGCTTATTTTATAAGTAATATTTTACTTCAGTACATTAAAAATAGTATTATAAATATCAAAAGTAAACGTAATGATTGATAGACCATTGTTTATTAATTTTGTGCAGTCATATTTAATCTTATCGCTCAAACAGCTGCAATCGGATCAGTCAAATTCACCAATGAATCATTCAGTGCTTGCTGTGAACTGATTCAACAGATTCACTGAAAAGAATCAGCTCAAAACAGTGTGTTGAATTTGTTCACAAATTTGACAATGGTGTTGAGTCTAGGAGAGTGTTTTGATTTCCTCAGTGCCAGTTTTGGCATCCTTCTATGTAAAATCTGAACAAACACACTCACATGATGCTAAGACAGTACCATACAGTACATCTGTCCTCTGTCACAGCTGCATAAATAAGTGCTTAAATGGTTCATCCAATTTATTTCTGTGCATGTTTGTGGTTGCCAGGGTAACACTGCAAAATCCTCTTCATTGCAACGCTGCTGTGTCAAGTGTTATTTTAGCTTTGATTAAGGTTACCGTTTATGAAGCTGTATTGGGTAAAACACGCATTCATGCACACAAAACCGTACAAAAGACATTCACACCCTTCGAGATGCATTAACATGCATGCAAAGAGGAATGCGTGGGTTTGCTGCTGTAATTGAATTGCTGTCAAAAGTCACGAGCGGTAAAAGGTCAGACGTGTATCACTGGTTTGACACGGTCATTTACTCAATATGTCCCTTCATGACCCTGTGATCTATCTGTGTGTGTTCGGCAGGTGTGAGTGAATCAGTCGTCGCTGAGGGATCAGATTCTCTGAGGTCGTGATGAGTGTGGTAAATCTGATCTTAGATCAGTGACAAAACCAGTCAGTCAGCTTGAAGCACACAGTGAAAGCACAAGATACACAGGGGTGGATTCACTAAACAGCAGTATTTCAGCTCAAAAACCTACCTAATTCTGTTTTCCCAGTAAATTAATTCACCCTTTCCGAACTTTCAAATTTCAAAACACACAGGCCTATAAATATCAGTAAACTAAAAGTTAGGAAAATACAACAAAGCAGGTACGCAAACATGCTGATTAAAATAAACATCCATTTGAGTTTAATAATAGTTATAATCTATTCAACACAGCACCTTATAAGTCACTTGGTTTGAACGTGTACGGTTCGTTCCGGCTTATTCCTCTGACTCAGACTTTGGCGCATAGTTAAATTAGGCCGTGATTAATTATGGGATGTGAGGCAAGAATATGAGCATGTTATTAATGTTAATGTGTTGCGCGTATATGTCACCGTAATGACTTTTAATGTTTTGAAAGTATCTTATGCTCAACAAGGCCTCATTTATCTGACCACAAATACAGTAAAAACGGTAATATTGTAAAAAATTATTCTAATTTAAAATAACAGTTTTCTATTTAATATATTTAAACATGTAATTTATTCCTGAGATGGCAAAGCTGAATTTTCAGCAGCTATTACTCCAGTCTTACATGATCATTCTAAAGGTGCTAAAGAAATTTTTTTTTTAAATGTTGAAAACAGTTGCTGCTTAATGTTTTTGTAAAAACCGTGACTTATTTGATGAATAGAAAGTTCAAAATAACAGCTTTTATTTGAAAAAGAAATCGTTTGTAACAATGTAAAATTCTTTACTGTCACTTTTGATCAGTTTAATGCATCCTTGCTGAATAAAATGATTAATTTATTTCAAATAAAATCTTAGTAACCACAATTGTTTGAACAGTAGTGTACAAGTGGAGTGATGTTACTCAAAAGCATCTAAAAAATGAAATAAAACATCATTCATTACAAATCACACACTCGACTACATTAAAATAATAGGGATAATCATAAATGACATAAATACACAATGTGATGTTGTACGTCAAACTTGTGCATCATAACAAACATCCAATTAAATTTAAAGAGCAATCACTGAAATACAAAGTATGCAGCATATTTAAATAATAAACAATGGCATATTGTCTCAATTTAAGCATGAATTAAACATGAAATTGTACCTTACTGTAGACAGGGTGCAAATGGAGGTTTAGTGATAGGTAAAAGAGAAAAGTAAAACAGGACAGTGTGCGGTAGAGGTAGAGAAAGTAAGATAGGTGTGCGTATGCTTTCATTTCAGAGTATTACAGTGTTATGGGAATTTTTTTCTGCTTCGATGTGCACAGTCGGCTTTTAGTTTGAATTATGAAACAGTGCTCCCTCTCGCCCCGCTGTCTCTCACTGTCCCCTCCTTTTTACCGTTCTATCCGCAGACTAACACCTTCAACATCACACACACACATTTTGAACACTTTGAGAGCTGCAGAATGAGTTTCCCTGTTTGATGATGATATACTTAGGGGAAGAAAAGCAATAGCAGAATACACAAGAGGGCCGTGTATGCGTGGGAGTGTGAGGGACGCATGGCAACAGAAGGATTCTAACAATACACCATTAGGAATCTCTGTGTGAGTACATAATACCACCCTCCTCGTACACGCAGACACACACACCTTTGTGTAATGCTTCAGCTTTTGTTATGTAATCCTTCTCTGCATGTCTGTCCTTTCTCTGCCTCGTATATCCTTCAAGGGCAAGGGTTTACAAAACACCAGAAACAATGGCAGTCCTCTGTTTCTGTCAGCATGAGTACTGACAAGCTCAATATTCACATTTAAGTACTAAGATTTGTTTTGTGGAGTTTGTTGTGATTTAAAGGAATATTTTTTCATATAAATACAATTTAAAGTTTCAGAATATCATTTGGACTCTTCCCTCACTTTGTGAAAAGAATAAAGTGTGTTTAACCCTCATGTTTTCTTTTCCCTGAAAATGCTAGTTAATGTTAACACATCAATAACAACTACAAAAAAACATGACCTGTCTACAAAAAAATGCTTATAAATTTCTTGTTATTTTCTTTGTGGGTAAACTGAGGTTTCATAAGCTCAAAATTAATAAGGTCTATGAGCAATCAAAGAAATACAAACCCTGTGCTAAATGAAAGAAAACAAGCTGACTAAAAAAATAATCCAATATTTCGTGATATTATAGCATAATGAGAGATTTGCATGCAATTTTAAAAGACTGGTTATTCACTGAGAACACTAAATTAGGTAAAGGATTTTCATCACAGCACAAGTGATGCATTTACAATTGAAGTGTACAGTATAAGGAAGTTTGTACCAGTGGGTTTGTTAAAGCAAAAATATATTAAATAGTAATTCCTGAGGATGAGGTTTGCTCCATATAAAGAACTGTATAATTTTATAGTTTTAAATTACCAAATTATTATGATTTTTTTTTTGCTACTTTAACAAACTGAGAGATGAGTTAAAATGATTTTGTGGAAATAAAAATCACATCACAGATGCTGTTGTTTGAGCTTAAGCCCCCCCCCCCCTTTTCTAGTGTTACAGATATGGTATGATTGTCTGCGCTAAAGCTGGCTAAACGTGTGTATGGATACCGTGGCTCAGAAATAAGAATGATGGCTATAAGGATGGATTTATTTGCGGATAGTGGAAGGGCCTGTGTGTGTCTGTGTCCAGGATGGGAACGGCTGAATGGGAGGGCAGCAGCCTGGTCATTACTGTCCATCATCTCTGTAAAGCAGAGAGAAACAAGCCCCTTGACGTCATTCAGAAGCGCAATCTGAGGCTGTCTGTCTGTCTGACTGATTTTTTCAGTTCTCTCGTTCAGCCTGGATTCTCAAAGGGAGCGCAGGCGATATATTTCTCCACCTGCTGCCAAACACGATGCGTTATTTAGAGATCAATTACAAAGAAATATTACATTCGGATGGAAAGTGGCAATATGACAAATCTGAGCACATTAAAGCCCAAATGAAACAATTTTATGTGAGACATCATGGGGAAATGCCTAATATGCAATATTTCTCCCACTAATACACATCATGTAAGGATCATTTTGTGGTGTCTAAACTCAAGAATGGAAAAGAATGTGATTTTGTGATTGTGTACATTTTTGCCACGGTCGATTTTTGTTCCCACCACTTTATGAAATTGCTTGCAGCTGGATGTATATAATAAAGGGGAACGCTCTCCAGTTGTTTGCGATGCTGGAATTTGTCATTTTTAATGTTTGACTGAGTTTTGTCATTTTGGAAAGTGACAGCGGCAATGTTCCCTCCCACACACAGCTCTCAGACATATGCTCAACCTCCCTTTAACCGGCTTGCTATCCATTCAAGTGAAATCACAAAACAAAATGAAACAAATGTGCTCCCACTCCTGTTACGCATTCATTGATGTACAGCTGTTATTTTAGCTCATTAAAACAAAAACATTATCAGCATCATTATGAAAATAAAAAATGTAATTGAGATAAAGGTTCAAATAAGAAATGAGGTTGAATTGTAAGATCATTTTTATATAAAGTCACACTGTGAAATATAAAGACAGAATTGGGAGATGTAAAGTCAAACTGGGGATATAAAGTCAAAACTCTGATATATGAAGTCAAAAATGGATAAAGTCAATTTGTAATATATAAAGACAAAATTGTAAGATATAAATTCAAACTTGTGAGGTATAAAGACAAATTGTGAGATATAAAGTCAAATTCAGAGATGTCAAATTGTAAGATATTACATTAAACTAAGATATTAAGTCAAACTGTAAGATATAAAGTCTAAGATACTGTATAAAGTCAAAACTATAGGTTATAAAGTAAAAATTCTAAGACAACATAAAATTGGGATCTATAAAATCAAAATTCGGATAAAGTCAAATTGAGAGATATTTAGCCAAACTGTAAGATATAAACTCAAACTGAAATTATGAGATGTAAACTAGTAGGGAGATATAAAGTTGAAAAGTGACAGCAGAGGTAAAAGGCCATGTGTATCACCTGACCACTTGTGATTGGATCACTGTAGACAGATGTTGATAGCAGGTCCTGTGTGTCATTTGTTGAAACAGTGTTTGTGTTTGATGTGTTATGAAAGCAAGAGTCTGACTCTTGTCTCAGGAGAGGATTTAAACCCCCAAAGCAACACCTGAACTTTTCACAAACATCCTTTGACGGCCTGTTCACACATACACTACATTTACACAGCATTTTCAAAACCTTCACAGTATATATGACATTATAGTCTTCAACTTTTTTTCAGATGAAATGTATCCGTTGAATTATATTAAACAATAACAATAAACACAAGGCCTATCAAAGTAAATTAAAGTTTTGAAATTGTTCACGGCGCAAAACAAACAAGCTTCCACGGCACTACAGCACTATCAAGAGCATGTGTGTGTTGTTCTGTTTCCAGTAATTTCACAGACAGATTGGCGGTACAGATGCTTGGGCACTCTGTCCCTCTTAATGAATATTCAGAACATCAATAAGGATATTAACATATTGAAGATGGAGTCATACAAATGCACTGTCCAGCTTGCAATAGTGACAGGAACAAACTGTCTCAGTATGCAGAGGTGTGTATACACACACACACACACACACACACAGTCTTCTTTTAATAAGCTTTTTTTACCATTGTAATTATTAAACCTTCCCTCTAACCAATCAAAACTGAATGCCAGCATGTGTGTGAGAGAAATACATGCCTTCAATCTCTGACCAAAGTGCAGCATAAAATCGCTCCCTCCAGACCTACACACACGGAGATTTGAGCAGACACTCACACAGCATAGGCTTGACTTTGGGAATCTGCTCAAGAAAGCCTTCAACTCTGAAATATACATGAGCTCCAATAAATAACTTAGAACTTAGAATATCTTGCAAAAGTCACGACACCGAATGTAGGGTCTCCAGGACAGTGAGTCTGATCTCTCAATAAACAAGACACATGGAGTGGCTGAAAGTGGTCTAGACCTGCTGAAGTCTATACAGGTGCATCTCAATAAATTAGAATGTTGTGGAAAAGTTCATTGATTTCAGTAATTCAACTCAAATTGTGAAACTCGTGTATTAAATAAATTCAATGCACACAGACTGAAGTAGTTTAAGTCTTTGG
>NW_015548239.1:1216138-1235328 GCF_001515605.1 Sinocyclocheilus anshuiensis | reverse complement strand
AGAGGAATACGACAACTGTAGCCAAATTTCTTGACACGTCTGTGTGTGGTGGCTCTTGCTGCCTTGACCCCAGCCTCAGTCCATTCCTTTTGAAGTTCACTCAAATTCTTGAATCGATTTTGCTTGACAATCCTCATAAGGCCTCATAATCCTGTTCTCTTGGTTGGTTGTGCATCTTTTTCTTCCACACTTTTTCCTTCCACTCAACTTTCTGTTAACATGCTTGGATACAGCACTCTGTGAACAGCCATCTTCTTTGGCAATGAATGTTTGTGGCTTACCCTCCTTGTGAAGGGTGTCAATGATTGTCTTCTGGACAACTGTCAGATCAGCAGTCTTCCCCATGATTGTGTAGCCTAGTGAACCAAACTGAGAGACCATTTTGAAGGCTCAGGAAACCTTTGTAGGTGTTTTGAGTTGATTAGCTGATTGGCATGTCACCATATTCTAATTTGTTGAGATAGTGAATTGGTGGGTTTTTGTTAAATGTGAGCCAAAATCATCACAATTAAAAGAACCAAAGACTTAAACTACTTCAGTCTGTGTGCATTGAATCTATTTAATACACGAGTTTCACAATTTGAGTTGAATTACTGAAATAAATGAACTTTTCCACGACATTCTAATTTATTGAGATGCACCTGTACATAATCTTGCATAATCTTGCACAGCCAGACCTTGGACTATCAGCATAAAGACAAGTTCATTTTGCAGCTTATTGTAGCCAAGAACTGCTCAACGTAAAGTGACAGACCACAGTTTATTTTGTTTTAATATAACGGTAAAGGGATTGTTCACCAAAAAAAAAGGTACTTACCCTCATGTCTTTCTGTACTTATGCATTCTGTAGAACAGAAAATAAGATATTTTGAAAAATGTCTCAGTGTTTTAAAAAAAATCCATACAATGAAAATCAGTGGAGTCTGTTTGTTTTTCAGGACCCCATTGACTTTCATTATGTGGACAAAAACAGTTGAGAAGTGTAATTTAATAAAAAGTACACGGTTATTGACAATGCAAAATATTATTATACACATTTTTTTAAATAATATAGTTCTAATATTTTAGATTCTATTCTATTTAGATCTAATTATATTTAAATGATATATTTTAGAACTGTATTATGCTAGAGCTTTCCTATAGCTCAGATGGTAGAGAATAGTGCTAGCAATGCAAAGATCATGGGTTTGATTCCCAGGGAATGCACAAACTGAAAAATGTATACCTTGAATGCAATGCAAGTTGTTTGGACAAAAGCATCTAAATTCTAGCATAAAATAATGCGCTTGTTTAATGGTTGCCTGACTGCATGTATATGTCTTACTAATTCTCTGTGACTTTTCAGCTTGTGTTCAGAAAGATCAGTGACGTGAAGCGTGAGGAAGAGGAGAGGATGAGGAGGAAGAACGAGGCCCCTCTGAATCTCCCCCCTGATCATCCTGTCCGCCGTCTGTTCCAACGATTCCGCCAGCAGAAGGAAGCCCGTCTTGCCGCTGGGCATCCCAATACTGATGACCCTGATCTCGAGAAGGGCCAAATTCACCACGAAGTCATCAGCCAAGATGTAGTTGCCACCACAAGCATCGTCATGGTAACAGAGAGCCCTGCCACGCCTATCCCGTTCCACCAGAGCAAAAACTGTACCCTGGGTCCATTCGACCAGGCCAAGCTTAGCGCCCCTGCCCCAAACGTCCCTCGGACATCAGAGCCACGCGCACGAGGATGGGCGAGGTTTAGGGAGAGCATGGCAAAGCCAGAAAGCTGGGGAAATGTTCCTAAAGCGGAATCGATGGAGACTCTGCCAGAGCGAAGCGGCTCCGGAAAGATTTCGGAGCCCAGCGGACTGAAGAAGACCGATTCCTGCGACAGTGGCATCACCAAAAGCGACCTCCGGCTGGACGAAGGTGGCGCCTGCACCCCTGTAGACCAAAGCCCGGTCCAGCCTGATGGAAAATCTCCCCCAATCCCACCAATTCCCACTATTCCCGAACACACATTGCACGCCTCGCTCCTGGAACTCCGTACTGAACTTAAAGAGGAGCTGTCTGCACTCGGTAACCGAATGGTTGCCTTGGAGACACAGGTCGCTGAGGTGTTGAGGTTGCTAAGGAGCAGAAAGTCTCCGAACTCTCCCATGTCGCTCTTCCAGATCTCACGGCCGACATCACCAGACACGGACAAGGAGGACATGTTCCCATAAAGGACACGAGGTAAGCATTTTTCACTGAAACGACTGAGAGACTTACTCTGAGAAAGGATGAAAAAAATTGAACTTCTTGTGCCAGCAAAAAGCATGACAGACACTCTGAGAGAGTGTGTGTGAGAGAGAATTAGTGAGGGAAAGGATGAAATAAGACACTGGAACAAAGAAGAGGATGTCTTATCCCAAGACAGAGCATCTGCGATACCAAAGTGATGTTGTGTTAGTTGTTAAGCAGACACTATTTGTGTCGAACTGCTCCCTGTTTTCGTCCTGCGAGGCTGACAGACAGTGAGAGCTCTTGCCGCAGGGCCCACTCTGACTGATGGTTGTCATGGCAATGCACCGTCCCCAACTGCAAGTGTGGGCCCTTCAAGATCCCACTCATGTAGCAAGTCTTCCCCTCTCTCTTTCACTCTCTCTCACACACACACACACATACATACCGCTGTTTGTGCTCTGCAGTCTTTCTGGTATAGGGATCTATTGCGCTCCATCCTGCTGGTTAACTCGCCGCCGAACACGAGCCTTTATCAGGAATCACAGAGCTAAGCATCTTAACCAAATACATGGTGGTGTGGAGATAAGTTGCTTGACAAAAGACTGGAGAAGCTATGGAACTATGGAAACCCCAGGCAGCTTTGGTGAATTACTTTAGACAAACGCATTTGTACAATGACAAATCACTACTATCCCAAGAGTTTTACACGTTACTGGAGAAACTAATGAGCTCTACAGAGGTTTTGAAGTGTAACAGCTGTTAAGGCCCTTTGCCATGACTTGCGTCAATGCACATCTCAACAGAATTGAAAATAAAATCAAACAACAATGGCATCGTACAGTTTTAGGGATGCACAATATATCGGAACTATATCGGTTTACAGATTTATTGTATATATATATCAGCCAACATTGAATATTTAATTGTACAGTACATGCTCATTTCCGCTATTTTCACATTTAGACTACATCTGCCATCATCTAACACTCACTGACAGTTAATATTTAAAAACATTCATAATTTAACAAGACTGTTAAATTATCTTAAATTATGTGTAGCAAATTTCGAAATTAATATCTATTTTTCATACTGTACATTATACATTATTGTGATGCCTAAATTAACTTTTAGCATTTAAAAATGATTGATTTTAGCTTTTATTGTTTTATTTTTAATTAATTTAGAAAAAATAGTATAGAATTTTAATATTGGTCATTATCAGTTATCAGTCATAACATAAATATTAAATACTGGCCATTCAGTATCCATCAGAATATTAATATTTGTACATCCCTATATATTTTTTCCCCCTACACCACAAATATTTTGAGGCTGGTCCAAAGTGCAAATAAACAACTGAAAATCAGGATTTTAATTACTACAGTCACCATATCAATGTGTTACAATTTCTCCCATTTATATTCTACAAGTGGTCCATCTCCTCTCATACCGTCTATGAATATGTCTCTGACATTGTGTGAATTGGTTATAATTTTGAGCGTTGTGTTACAGCGTGTCGCCTGTGGACAGTGTGCATCAGAGGTAACGCTGTAGCATGATGTTCAATTGGTAGATGTTGATGCAAGTCATGTGAAAGGATCTTCTCCTCCTCTGATCTACAACAGGCATCTTCAAACAAGTTCACTTGTTGGAGTGACTTGTTGGATTGCAGTGCCCATGTTTTAAAAAATAACAATGGAAGAACTAGTGAAATAAAAGTATGTATGTTGTTTCTTTAACAACGATTAGGTCTTCCAGAAAGCACACAAACATATTACCATGGGTGCACTATTATTCAGATATCTAGTGCATTGTAGTTTTGTTTTACAAAATGAATTGATGGATGTAATCAATATACATGATTTGTCACAACACCACAGTACATCATAACACATTATGAGGAACTTTCAGCATTACAGCAAACATCTAAACACAAAGAAACTCAGGAATGAAGAGGGGTGATGGTTTGAGAGAGCCCATTCCGACCCCTTTCCTGGATGATTTTACATATTGAATACTAAAAATGTGGCATTATTATATCACCAGGCCTGGTATAATGTCTACAAAAATTCTTATCTTTTCATTGTTCAATAGGAGAGACTGCGGCTTGTTGTCAAGAGCCTAAAATAGTTTTTTTTTTTTTTTAATTTCCACTTTGACAACTGGACAACATGTTCAATGTACTGAATCTTTTCTCCTGTTTTTTTGTAACCAAGACTGTAAGGTATGTCTATAGAGAAATTGCCTTGTAAAAATAAAACATCCTTGAGAAATATTCACTAAAGTTGTGGCAGCTAGTCCCAGTCTCCCCTATTATTATATTAAATAAAGCTCCTAATGCAAGTTTGGGAGGAGCCTGTTTAGTTAATCCGTTAATCACATGGCTAAGATATAAATAGCTGTTTATTTTGCTCTTTTTTTCCAGCGTCCCTCCCCCATATCATCTCCACCTTGATTTCCATAATGAGATCAAGGGGGGAACACAGAGATCGAGTCTCATGCATTAGCCTCTCTATTCAGAACACCACCACCAAACCTGATTATCTTTTTCTACGTCATAGAATATGTGAACTTGTATTTATATTTTCTGAAATGATGCTTAATAATTCAGGTTTTCTCATTGGTATTTCAGAAAGAGAACGAGTGCCCAACTATACAAACTCAGATAAGCATGTAGAGAATTGTTGTTATGAACATACTGTGAGCGGTTAATGGACATGTTAGCATGCTGTGTGATGTTCTCAGGTTAGAGAGGTCATTATCAGGTCCACAGGAGATGTGCTGAGGTCAGTATCACCTCAGTGTCACATGCTTCTCCACTACACTACCTGAGAGCAGAGAGAGAGAAACATGACTCAGATGAATGACGTAAAACCAAAAAGCTACCAAGGTCATATCAGACATCATATCATACATTTAATATAAACCCCTTATGTGAGAAAAATCGATTTTGTTGGAGAAAGAAAGAAGAGAAGCTCCAAACTCTATGTTCTAACTACATTAAGATTTATTTTTGTTACAACAAAGATACATTTTGTACAGTATGAAGATTTTGTATGGCAAAAACATCCTAGATTCTTCAAAATATATATACATATATATATATATATTTGCCCTTCAGAGATAATTATCTCATTCTATCAGCAGGACACCAGAGAAACAATATTAAATGGTAAAATTCCTATTAAGGTTGTTTTATGCTTCAGAGCATGTTTTACAATAACGACATCTTAATTAGCTTTAATATTATGGGTCATTTGCTTATACTCCAAACACTGAGCAGAAATTGGAAAAGGGTTAGCATTTGTACCCTGTGCAACCCAGAACTGATTTTAAATAAGACATGAATGTTACAGTAATACTAATACCATACTGAAATGCAAATCCATGTAAACTGGAATGTAAAGCATCAGCGTGAGCTGATTCTGAAGCAATAATCATTACTGCTGTATTTCACACAGATTATTCCTGCCATGCTTCTCTAGCCCAGATGTAACATTTAACCTGAACCACATGATGTAATCAACATAATATAACAAACAAACACAGCCCTGATGTCACTGCATGCCTCTGCAGCACAGCAATAAGAGTCATAATATTCAGAGAATGCACGTTTTCATCGTGAGAGAGAATGAGAATTGTACAGAGTTAATTCCTTTAAGGAGAAATGCGCAGCCCTTAGACACTAGCATGGTTTACTGGCGGAGATTAGTTACAATCTGATCGTGACCGATTTGATCAAATACGCCAACAGCATGGCTTGATTTGCACTTAAAATAAGGTTAAGACATGCATGGTAGATACAAAGGAAAATTTAATAAATTACAATTAAAAAGAAAGTCCTCCTCTACTGCACGAGTATTTAATCTCTTGCCTCTTACCCCATAGAGCTAATGGATTCACTCTTTGTAGCAGACTCTTGACTCCGACTCTTGGTGAGTGAGTTCAGATTTGCATTTATAGGGGGAAATTAATCCTCACAGATCTTAGACTCTCTTTAGGGTGTTTGGGTAGTTTTTCAGACTTGAGAACCAAAGTACAGTGTCTCAACAACACAACAGGCCACTACATGATTGAAGACTAGAGACCAGTCCATGACAAAATGAGTAAATACCATGAAAATTAGTAAATTCCCCATTTGATACCAAAATCAAAAGAAAAAAATTGTGTATAATGTAAATGAAGCAATTTTTTAGAAATTGTTTATCATGATATTAAAATAAAATATCAATTCATGTAATTAAATATAAATCTTACATTTAATTTGAAATATTATCCAATATTAATATTCATTTTTGCATTACAAGATTGAATTAATAACCGTATTACAGTAAAATACAATTATTAATTGTATACAAATTGATATTGCATTACAGTAAAAATTAAAAATTTAATTAAGTACAATAAAAACTGAATTTTAACAAATTGTAAAAAAAAAAAATACCTTTCTTGCATTAGAGCACTGAGAATTGAACATAAAATGATAACATAAAAATACAAAACATGAACATAAGCACATATTTTATTTATGCAAAATATTATTTATTTTTTTCCTTTTGAATTTGGAGTAAAATAAATACTGAACATGTTCAGGACAGATTCTGTGAGATTCACCCAAACATGTTATTGCGCACACACACACACACACACACACACACACACACACACACACACACACACAGCATATTAGTGTGTGTTGGTGCATGTAAGTGTTTGAATACAAATCTTGACATGTACAGTACGGAAATTTGGGGAACAGTGAGTATTTTTGAAGTCCTTAACACTGATAGTGAAGTTCAAACGGAGCTGTGCAGTTCTAACACACTCCAGGGTTTGGAAGAACAAATACATCTGTCTGCTCACAGAGGTCCTTCTAAGGGTCGTTCTTTAAAAACAGCCCTAATTAAACGTATTTCAGATGTACTCAGCAGACGGCATGGTCATTATCCACTGACTGAAACATCCTCACTGAAATAATTTCTTCACATGGAAATGACTACTACTGTAAAGCACAAAGACAACATTTGTAAAATTGCTGTAAAATATTATTTATGATAATAAAATATTTTCTATACGTATTTTCGCTCGTTCTCTCTTGCTGTCAATTTATGCATTTCTCTTTGTTTGCACACATTAAAGATACTTATGAAAGCACATTAGCTTTAAAGTCAGCGTGAAAACAACTGGCCCAATTTAATGCAATTCAAAAGATCTAAAATTGTCCATAGTACTATTTAAAACAGTCTATTTGATAAGGACCAATAGCTATTTACACATTGCTTTAGCAAAATTGCTTTCATTTCTAGCTCCATTATGATAAGTAATGTCCACTTTACATCATCCAATCCAACTCCAAATGAACAAAATTAAATCCCGCCGTATATTTCATCTCATTAAATATTAAATTTCACCAAAAAATATACCACATTACAAGATGCAAATGACAATTCATGCTGACTTTAAGCAGAGAGAAAGACTCAGCTTGTTACATTTTGAACTATGCAATTATCTACACTTTGAAGAGTGTGTAATGTTACATAACAATTAATCAACATTCATTAATAGCAGAGTGACCTGTGTTGAGAAAAACACACACATGCACATCAAGGACCTGTGTAACGTGTGATGGCAGTAAGTAATTTCAGTATGACTCACAGAAAGGGCAGGTCACGCATGACCTCTGCCATACCATCTACTAAAATAACATATCACAGAGAAGAGACAGAGAGAGAGACTGCAATCATAGCAAAATTGATATATAACTGAAAAAAATAAATAAATACTGAGTGCACCCTTCATTACTTGCATTACAACATTTCTCATTGCTTCTATGTTGAAATGGCAATATGGCAGTTTTTATTTGTATGGTAATGCAAATTTGCAGTTTTATCTTGCCAATAAAGCACACTAAAATTTAAATAGAGAGAGATTTTTGTGAAGGGATTATGAATGATTAATCTGATGCTGATAAAGGTACGCAGCAGAGATAAAGCTCTTTAAAGTGTAATCTCCCTACCAGTGAAACACACACGTCTTACCTCTCTCTAATAAAGGAGAAACTCCAGGCTAGAAGATCACTGATCTAATTAACCACATAGAGTAGCTTGAGCTGTTAGTAAGAAGATAGAAGTAGACAGACACAAGAAGAAAGACAAGAAAAAATGAGACAAGGTGGAGAGATCAGGACAAGAAAGATCAGAGGGACAAAATGAATGAGAAGATGAAAATCTACACAGATGGAGGGACGAGGGAGAGAGAGAGAGAGCAATGGTCAGGCTGTATCCTGGCCGCTGGTCAGAGACATGTGTCACCATCAGTGTTCAGACAAACTCATAAATAAAGCAGCGACAGGATTCACCATCAAGCACACACCTGGAGCACTCACACGATTTCATTTCCACACACACACGCGTGCTCCAAATACAGCATAACTACTATACAAACACATGATATTGTAGGAGTTGATAGGAATGCTGGTTATCCACATTGGGATTGGTCCAAACTATGGTAAAACTTTAAATACCACTGTGTTTTCTGTGAGAAATGTTGCCTTCCCACGATTCTACTCTGAGCGGTGTTGTCATCTCATGTCCCACTCAATACCAACTTGAGCAAAGCAATAGAGAAAAGCAACCATTGGAACGGCCACAGAAGACCAGCCTGTTGAAGAAATAGAGAAGAGAGTTTTTGAATGGTACAATACAAAGATGCGTAGAAAGCAAAACCTTTAAGGTTTCACAAACCTAATGTCACAGTAACGGTTCCCATTTTATAAATCGGACATAACTCACAATTCTTTGAGTGTGTCAGCTGTGAACTCAGTAATGGCTCTTAACCATTCACTTTTTGTGTGTGTCTGATCCCAAGGGCTAATTTAAGTGGAAATCCAGTGCCACTTTGACTCATTAAAAAGATCCATTTATGAGTTGTTTGTTCACAGATCAGACATTACAGCTCACGCTACGTTCGTTCGTCAGTACAGAAAATTTATGTTGATATGATATTATCTTGATAGGTTTACTTGACAAATTTTTGCCAATCCAAATGAATCCAATACGATTTCAGATTCTGAATTGAACCCTAAACGTTGCATCTGCCTTGATGACAAATATAAAATAGAAAGATTAAAAATATATTTCTAAACAGTCTTTTAAAAAAGACATTTTATGTCTCCACTGACCAATTCGTACACATACACATGTAAAATATATGTAAACATATGCATCACGGCACTGTGCATGAGCGCAAGGCATTTTTGAAGCTGATTTCGAAAAGAATCGGATTCGAGAGTTTACATGTTTTTTTTTCCTATTTATCCGATTACTTCAGGTCAAAACCATCACTTTCAACTATCAAAATTTCATTCGGATCGAGTTCATTTGGATTGTTTGAAATGTTTACATAAAGGCTTTTCAGTTCGATAATTAACAGATTATTTGGTTGCATGTAAACTTTGCTATGACTGGCGCACTCTCTGATGTCAGATGAAATCGCATATGGATGGACACAAAGCACTAGTGACTGTTTTTGGCCACATTTGTGATCATTTTAATCGCAGTCTGGAGACCTGCAATTTCAACACTTAAACACACAAAACACACTGAAGCCTGGTGCTTTCCTGTACAGAATCACTAGCTGTGCTTACTAGAAGTTCCTGCAGTATCCAGTGATAATTTCCCCCATGTGAGCTCTGTTTTATAACCTCACACAGATTAACAGATATCACGTGAAATCTTATTAGACTACAGGGGTGTATTCACTCATTAGCTCATTTACATTCTCTTTTGCCCCCTGCAGTCAGTAAATGAACAATTGTGTAGTGGTGCCGTCACAATGTGGCACAAGTTCTCTTTTTAAAACTTTTACACTCACCGTCCCCTGGTGGTAAAATAACCTCCCAACCTTCACCTAAACAGCAGGATCCATCATAATCCTCAAAACGCCTCTAGACACACCTTTTCCCAGAGCACTTATTGTTATATTTTTTATTTTATCTCCACATTATTATCAGTCAATGTTATATATGCAGTACATGAGGAAATGCTCATAATCACAGTTCCCCCTCAACATGTGCACTAATAGCCCCACCAGACAGGTGTGTATGTGTTTATCTCTGGTGGGTTCATTAAAAGGACCTGCCTTATTGCATCAGGAACAAGAAAAGAAGGATGGAGCAGGAAGAAAATGAGAATAAATGAAAGAAGGGAGGGTGCTGATTACATTTGGTTACACCTCATTGTCCTTCAGGTGCTGGAGTCACAGCTTCAGCCACTTAATACATTTCGTCATGCCAACAACAGACACAAAACACTGCAATGTAACAGATAGGCTACAAAAACCGCAGACGGAAAAAAAGCTCAGAGGCGGTGTGTGTGTTATGTCTTATTTTGACTGTACAAGACTACAGATCTGTGCGAATGTTTTCTGAACTTTGTCCTCATCCAGCAACACACAAATCCTCTCAACATGACTCAACTTGCGTCACACCAAACCCACCTGCATTAAATAAGGAGCAGATACATGTCAACACACACACACACACACACACACGTACAGAGGCAAGACGAAGAACAGCTCATTGTTATATCAAAGGACACTCTTCCAAAACACTTGCTTAAAAATGTAAATAAACAAAGACCTTCTGTGCGTGAAAAGACACATAGGACATAGACATATAAAATAGACATATAAATGTTTCCACACATCATTTTAAGATTCTGGCCTGTACCATTGAGGCGAAAATTATTTGAAAGTTATAGCCATAAACTGGTATTATAAAATGTTATACTATTTTCTCTAAAGAAAAAAAAAATCAATCTATCTATCTATGGGAAAAGGCTCTCATCCAATCAGATTCGAGAACCAGAAAGAACTGTTGTGTATATATATATATATATATATATATATATGTCAAAAAGAAAAAAAAGAACATAAAGTTACATAAAGCATGAACCCTGCCCACAATAATGATGATGATAATAATAATATATACAGTGCCTTGCGAATGTATTCATACCCCTTCATTTCTTTCACATTTTGTTATGTTGCTGCCTTATGTTAAACTGCTTTAAATAACTTTTTTTCCACACATCAATCTACACTCCATACACCATTAATGACAAAGCAAAAACAGTCAAAAAAAATTGTCACAACTTCGTAAATTTATTAAAAATAAAAAACTGAAATAAGTACATTGCGTAAGTATTCTAAATATTTATCTAAATATCTAAATAACTAAATATTTAGCTGAAGCACCTTAACAGCCTAAAGTCTTTTTTTGTTTGATGTGACAAGTTTTGCTCATCAGCATTTTGCAATCATCTGCCATTCTTCATCCCTGCTGCTGAAAAACAGCCCCACAGCGTGAGGCTGCTACCAGCACACTTTACTTTTGGGATGGTACTCTGCAGGTGATGAGCAGAGCTGGTTTCCTTCAAACATGATGCTTAGAATTGAGGTTCATCAGACCAGAGAATCCGGTTTCTCAGAGTCTGAGGGTCCTTAAGGTGCTTTTTTTGTAAATTCCAAGTGTGTTTTCATGTGTCTTAACTGAAGAGAGGATTGAGTTTGGCCACACCGCCATAAAGACTGGATTGGTGGAGTGTTGCAGCGATGTTTGTCCTTCTGTAGATTTCTCCTATCTCCACATATGATCTTGGTCACCATGCTAACCAAAGCCCTTCTCCATCAATTGCTCAGTTTGGCCAGGAGGCCAGCTCTAGGAAGAGTCCTGTTGTTTCAAACTTCTTCCATTAAGGGTAACAGAGACTACATGCTTCTGTGACCCTTCAATGAAGCAGAATTTTTTTCTGAACTCCTCCCCAGAGGTTAAATTCATTAAATTCATCAAACCGATTAAATTCATACTTTTCAAACTGTTTTTTAGATTACTGTTTACTGAAATGTAAACCTTTAAATCGTCATGTACTTTAAATCGTCATGTAAACCAGACATGTAAACTAGACAATTATTGCAAATTTGACTAACAAAACTGACTTAAGGGAGCAAATTAAATGTAACTAAAGTAGGATATGGTTCCTATAATAAATGGAGAATGAAATGAATGAATAACTTGAGGGTCCTGTGAGTCTCTGTGCCCAGCAGGTCTCTCTCTGAGCTTTACTATACCCCGCAGCTCCTGAGCGGCACAAACCCTTTCCGTCAGCGTCTGACTGACAGCTGCTGTAGGGGGTGGGTGTGATCAGCACGGCTACCTTTCAGAGATGTCAAGAATGAATGTTAAGACTCTGTGGTGTTTATGGTACCTGGTGGCAAAAGGATGAATAGCAGCTTCTAGAAACTTCCAGACAGACATTCACTGCCTTTATTTTTCCAAAAGACCTTCACACCACTCTCTCTCCCTATAACTCTTCACAGATAAATGCCCAGATGCCCACTGGTGCTTCATTTGACATTAAATGCTGCTTAGCAGCTACCAGCAAGATCCTAAAGCAGTTTGTGAATACTTTTTTTGATTAGTGACCAAGAAATAGTGAAGAATCTTGAAAATTTATTATTTGATATTATAGTTTCTCTTAATTTTATGTTATAACATTTATTGGTTTTAATTTGATCAAAATTCTAAAACTGTTTATTAAGTTTGATTTTGAATCACAAATTTTTCAATGTTCAGAATTTTATACCCCAATGTATATTGAAAAAGCATAATAATAATTCATAACAAATCCTACAAACAATCTTACGAAATCATTTGCAACATCTCATATACACCACAAAACAGTGAATCAGTTCTTCTCCAACACAAAATGTGTTCTGAGCACGTCAGAATGAATTAATTTCCTCATTTTTGTGTCTGATCTGGGTTGAAATGACAGGCAGTCTCACATCATTACATTACAGCACCAAATCATTTAAGCTTTCTTTCTGAATTACTGCCTCAACATGACCCACAAAACGTTAAAAGGTTGAAAACTTTCACATTCCCAGAGAGTTTAAAAACCCGTTGTCAGCAGCTGTGGTTGACTTGTCAGCAGTTATGGATTGAGGGAAAAAAATTTGACTGATGACGTGTGAATGTCTCTCTGCCCTTGTAAAAAAAAAAGTGCTTAATTGTACTGAATGTGCACTTGTAGTGCAAAGTACTACTTAAAGTACTTGCAGATAATATAATATTAATGAAATAAAAAATTAAGTGCAATTAAGTGTCACTTTCATGACTGTTTATTTAAACACTTTTGAAAAGTGTTAAAGAGTTTAAGAGTTTCACTGCAGAGGATGCAATGCTACATTTCTCCAGATCTATTCCATTGAACAAACAAACTCTTCTACATCTTTGATGGCCTGATGGTGAGCAAGTTTTCACTAAATCGTTCAGAAATTAAGTGTCTGAAAACATTACATTCAATTCACACCTAAGAATATTTTTTAAAAGTATAATATTTCCATAATAAGTACTGTTTTTTTTAAAGTATGCTAAAATGTACTTATTTTCACAAGGGTATGTAAGAAAGTCCATACATGTAAATGACCCACCTTGGATAAACAGCCTCTTCCAGAAGATTCTGCCCACATGGATCCCGCCCAGAAAAAGCAGATTGGACAGAATCAGAAAAGCAGTGGAGAGGGCGGAGATAAGTGCTAGGCCACGCCTCTGCATCCGAGGTGACAGACACCGCACATAACATGAGATCAAAAGAGATTGTTATTATTCATGACGTGTCATGTGGAATTTATTAGTGACCTTACATTGAACTTTATTTAATGCTGATAACTTGAGAGGAGAGGGTTTGTGTAAACTCACAATAACGTGATGAAGAGGACGAGAGGAGAAGAGGAGTGCGAGAACGTTCTCCACCAACACCCCAATCCAGTTCAGCAAGGCCCAGTACTGAAGGTAGTCATGGCAACCATGCCAGAAACACACAAACCCAAATGCAAGCGCCGTGGAGATGAGCTTCCGGAACACACCATGGCGAGAGCCACCCAATGGCACATATATGTACCTAACAACATACAAACACACATGCTCAGCAAAAAAAAAAAAGAACTAATGAACAATAATATGTGGAAAACAAGAGTTGCTGTTTTCTTTTAAAGGTGGGTTAAGCGATTTTTCAAAAACGCTTTAGAAAACTGATTCGGGCCAAATAGCAAAACAAACTTGTAGCCAATCAGCAGTAAGGGGCATGTCTACTCATGATGTGGAGGAGAGAGCGTTCAGTGCACAGGACTGACATTAGCAAGCCGAGCGACAGAAATATAGAGATGGTTGATAAAAAACAAAAGAGGAAAACGTTTGCGGAACAAACAAAGGCTTAAGGCAATAAGGCAAGAAGTAGGACCTGTGTAAATATCTAATCAGCTTTCCAGCGCTGGAGAGAACTCAAGGAGCAGAAGGCCTGCGATCGGACGCCGAGGTTGCTTTGTTTCTTCTCGATAGGTGAGTAACACCGTGTCTGCGCCGCAACAGCTAAAGTCTGTCTAGTACACTGGACGTGACAAAGCGACTGTTGAAAATCATTTGAAACGTGTGTCAATACATCATAAATAGAATGCAGCAGCAATTTTCTGTCGGGGATTTGTCGTGTCGTGCCGCATCCAGTGTAGACCATAGATAGGTATATACTGTATATCTATGGTGTAGACAGCATCACTGATTATAATGAGTTCTATAGTATTTTGTTGCGCTGAGCCACTCACGTCCGGTGTAGACACGGTGTAACATTGGTTTTGCTTTGTTTCACAGAACTAATCGTTGCCTAGGTTGCGTACATATGTGTGGGGCGGAGCTATCAAAATAGGGGCGAGACCCTTTTGGGGTAGGGCCGTGTTTGTTTTGGTGATTTCAAATGTCAACATTGGCTACCAGAAATCGCTTACCCCACCTTTAAGCTTCTAGCAAATTTGTGACAATTAACAATTAAATTGTTTTAATATTGAGATAATATTTTACATCCTCCAAACAAACTTTTTGCATTTTTACAATTGCATTAAGACATGGTTTATTAAGCCATTTCTATCATGTGGACCATGACTGTCTGTTAGTTAAATGTGTGAAAGAGAGAAAGAAGTGTCTTCAGACAACATACTGTCTGTAAAACGGCCACCGTTCACCTCACAGTGATAACAGACAGCAGAGAGAGAGAATTCTCAACTGAACTCGATCTCTCTCTACGGCAGTATGTTAGTTTCCATTTCAGGGCTGAGAGAGCACCAATCTGTTCTAATGAGGCGGTTGGGATAGTGGAGGACTTGACACATCTGTGTGTGTGAGGGAGATAGTGAAGAGGATAAGATTAGCCCCTGACCACAGCTCCAGCTGACAGCGTGTGTAGAGATTACGAAAAGAAGATCAACTGTGCTTTATTTTATCACACTTAAATCTCTGCTCTTCTATTTTTATTCTTTAACATTCATGTGTCTGTTTCTCCCCTATAGGATGCCTAATAGGATTGATGGGTTTTTGTGGATTCATTGATACGCTGACTGGTCTTACTGATGGTTTATTGATAGGGCTCATTAGGGCGCAATGTCATTTAATCAGAAAGAAGCAAAATTACGCTCTGAAAAATGTTCTAAACACCAGTAAAATGATCTAAACATCCTTAAAACAAGACACGCTTACTGTACTTGAAAAATGTTGTTGTCAAAGAATTTTTATTATTTTCCCCACTTTTTTTAACATGTACACTACCATTCAAAAGTTTGTGGTCTGGAAAAAATGTATAGTTTTATTTGGCAAGGATGCATTAAATTGATCAATGGTGCCTGTGCACATGTATGATGTTTTTAAGATTTAGGATCTTAGTTTTAAATGTATGTTCTTTTAATTCAGCTATGAGGTCACACCGTCATGCAACAATTTTCTATTGGTTACACATCTTCATGTGATATGAATTCGCTGGTTAAAGTTCACCAAACTTGAACTTTGGAACATAGCGAAATGTGAAACATGTGCATGTGTATCAGTAGAATCAGTAGAATCTAGAATCAGTAGATATATATAAATACAATTATTTATGCATAATATATATTGTTTATAGACATCTGAAAGAGTCGTATTTCTGCAACAGCGCTCACACACATTCTGTTTCACAAGCACTATCAATACACACGGGAAATGCAAATCTGCAATAAATAATATAACATGTTCCCCCAAACTTTACTAATATATTTAATAAAAAAATGTTTTTGCCATTGTGATCTCATAATCTTTATATACATTTTTCTACAAAAATACACAATTTAATATTTATTAGGCTTTCATGATAATTATGTTCTGTCACAAAAAAAGAGTGCAAGTAATCTTTCTGTTGTTAAACATCCCATTTGGACTTGATTTACAAATAAATTTCAGAATGAAACAATTATGATGTCAAACTCAAGCTAAATGCACTTACAACTCATTTAATGAATTCACTGGTTAAAGTTCACCAAACTTGAACTTTGGAACACAGCGAAATGTGAAACATGTGCATGTGTATCAGTAGAAGTCAATGGAACAGAAAGTGTAGTGTGACCGCCCCTTTAGACTTGTTGACAAAACTAAAAATTAAGAGTGTGAAGGCAAATGTGTCTCTGAGTTTGTACTTATTTCCCAATACATGTATATAACCCATCACTCTAAAAGCTCAAAAACCTGTGAATATCTGACAGTTAAAATCTTAAATCATCTGTTAGTCATATATCAATATAATATTTTAAAGTTTTGACATCATGCAACTGATTAGACTTGTCAGTAGGGTTGGATTGATACCAGAATATGAATTTGGTGTGATAGCTGCCTTTGGCACCTCGGCATTTTGACTAAATAAATACCTTGGACGACACCTAAACAGCAATGAGTGACTGATGAAATGAAACTTACAATTAATATTATGTTTATGCTTATACTTATGTGTGTGTGTGTGTGTGTGTGTATATATATATATATATATATAGGATAAGATTAGCCCCTGACCACAGCTCCAGCTGACAGCGTGTGTAGAGATTACGAAAAGAAGATCAACTGTGCTTTATTTTATCACACTTAAATCTCTGCTCTTCTATTTTTATTCTTTAACATTCATGTGTCTGTTTCTCCCCTATAGGATGCCTAATAGGATTGATGGGTTTTTGTGGATTCATTGATACGCTGACTGGTCTTACTGATGGTTTATTGATAGGGCTCATTAGGGCGCAATGTCATTTAATCAGAAAGAAGCAAAATTACGCTCTGAAAAATGTTCTAAACACCAGTAAAATGATCTAAACATCCTTAAAACAAGACACGCTTACTGTACTTGAAAAATGTTGTTGTCAAAGAATTTTTATTATTTTCCCCACTTTTTTTAACATGTACACTACCATTCAAAAGTTTGTGGTCTGGAAAAAATGTATAGTTTTATTTGGCAAGGATGCATTAAATTGATCAATGGTGCCTGTGCACATGTATGATGTTTTTAAGATTTAGGATCTTAGTTTTAAATGTATGTTCTTTTAATTCAGCTATGAGGTCACACCGTCATGCAACAATTTTCTATTGGTTACACATCTTCATGTGATATGAATTCGCTGGTTAAAGTTCACCAAACTTGAACTTTGGAACATAGCGAAATGTGAAACATGTGCATGTGTATCAGTAGAATCAGTAGAATCTAGAATCAGTAGATATATATAAATACAATTATTTATGCATAATATATATTGTTTATAGACATCTGAAAGAGTTGTATTTCTGCAACAGCGCTCACACACATTCTGTTTCACAAGCACTATCAATACACACGGGAAATGCAAATCTGCAATAAATAATATAACATGTTCCCCCAAACTTTACTAATATATTTAATAAAAAAATGTTTTTGCCATTGTGATCTCATAATCTTTATATACATTTTTCTACAAAAATACACAATTTAATATTTATTAGGCTTTCATGATAATTATGTTCTGTCACAAAAAAAGAGTGCAAGTAATCTTTCTGTTGTTAAACATCCCATTTGGACTTGATTTACAAATAAATTTCAGAATGAAACAATTATGATGTCAAACTCAGCTAAATGCACTTACAACCCATTTAATGAATCACATTAACTTTTAATTCATGTCACGCTTCCTGAACTGTAAGGTAGTGTAATCTGTAGTAACATGGTACATTTTTGGCACCATAGTACTTTTTTTAGTACAGATTTACCCTGCAATACTGGATCTTGCATTCGGCTTCATTTTCTTTTGTTAATGTACTTTTTAAAGCCCAAGCATAGATGTTGCCCTGCTGAAAAAAAGTGTTTGAGCACATTTTCATTAGGAACAGAAACAATAAGGTCTCGTTCTGCCTCTGTGGCCACCGCAGAATAATCTAAGCCCTCTCTCGCCCTTATAAAAGCTCATGAACTGCATCTGTGATTTGATTGTTGTGAGCACATTTCAATAGACAGAAGATGACACTCAACAGGCTGAAAGTGAGGCGTTCAAGCAGACAATAGCGCGACAGGAAGGGTGCGCGGCGTGTGTCTTGTGGATGCTTTAAGATCAGCGGTAGGGCTGTGCAATATATTGAAATTATCGAAATATCGCAAATGTACATATCGCAATATGCATATCGCTATGGCTTGCAATATTTGGGGCCATGAACAAAAGACAAAGAGAAAATCACTCACTGCTCTTACCTAAATAACTTTTGTAGCTTAAATCAAGAATCAGTGCATATTGAATACAAAGAGTAAATACTAAGCAGTGTTTTATTTTTCCTTTCTATTATTCAGTTCCTAAACGCATGTTAAAATGATTACACTTCATATCGCATATCGAATATCGCATTATTTAATGAGTTATCGCATATCGCATTTTTCTTCAATATCGCACAGCCCTCAGCGTTGAGCCACACGAACGGAGAGCGATGATCCTCTCCCACATCTCCACACTCCAAAACTCAGCTCTTCACAATTACTGCACATTTAAAAGCACATTAAGATCTCTCCAAATGCACTTTACAACACGCGCTCTCACACACACACACACACACACACACACACACACACACACACA
>NW_015548239.1:1213335-1215654 GCF_001515605.1 Sinocyclocheilus anshuiensis | reverse complement strand
ACACACACATACTTTTACTATCCTTGTGGGGACTCTCCATAGGTGTAATGGTTTTTATACTGTATAAACCATATATTCTATCCCCCTACACCATTCAGGTTTAAGTCCCCACAGGGATAGAAAAACATGTACACACACACACACACACACACACACACACACACACACTCACACACACACACACACACACACACACACACACACACACACACACACACACACAGCCCACATTCACACTCCAATTATGCAGATTAACTCTCTCCGCCACACTGCAATCACTACACATTTTAACAGAGAGAGAGAGAAAGATGGAGAAGATATGGTCAGGAAGAGATGGAAATGTTTTTGGGTTTCTGTTCGCAATGAAGGGGTTACTCAACATACTCAAATTTAAACTCAGTGTTCCCGCTTGAAAAATATGGAAGTGCTTACACTCTCAGCTTTCTGATTGGTGGGATTCAGGGACCAATGGGACACTTCCCATTTGGGTGGGAAATATATAATGCAGCTCTCTGTGCTGTATTCCCACTGCTGGCCGCTTCTGCTATCTGTCTGAAAATGAGTCTTCTCACAGTTCTTCTACATGCCAAACTAGGATGTATGGATGTAGATATAGATAACACTTTATAGTCAAGGTTAATCAAATTAGAAAATAACATTTTTTGGGGAAAAAAATGATATAGTTTCCTCTCAACCTCCTTAAAATTAAACAGTATTTAAGATTTATTTATTTTGAATATACTGTTGAACATGTATTGTGTAAAGATGTACTACTATAAAGATTTTGATTGATACTTATTAAGCAATAATTATTTTCATGTTATAGCCGATAATTATAAAAAAAAATTGGCCAATAATAAATTCTATGCTATTTGGTCTAAATACATTAAAAATAAAACACTAAAAAGTTCAATGTTACATGAATTTAGGAATCCCGACAGAATGTAAAGTATGAAAAATGGATATTCATTTTGAAATTTGCTAAAGATTACATTTAGCACGGTTATTAAATTATTAGGGTTTTAAAAAATTTACTTTAGGTGAGTGTTAGATGATGTCAGACTTAATATAAAAGTAAAAATAGAGGAAATTAGCAAAATTTAAATTAGCAGAACGTGAGAGAAGAAAAATATCTAAATCTACCAAGAGCAAGGCATCCTTTTTATTATCAAAGGTTTAAAATTATTTAATTAAATTAAGTCCAGAAAAATTAAAACAAGAAGTCACAGAACTTGAGAAAAATAAAATAAAACATTTCATAATGTCCTAAAAAAAACAATTTAGTACAGATATAACATGCATCCCTATTATGCGTGTGTGATGCATATAGTGCATGAATATTTGCTGTGTTGTGATGGGCCAGAATTGGTCTCAGGCTGATAATATTAACTCATTCTCTTGGACTGTCTTTCTTTGTAAACATCATAGAACTCTGCATAAGACACACAGTGTCTTGTCATTTGCCCTGATGCTCTAAAAATAAAATATTAAATAATTTATGGGCTTTTGGGTCTATTGACCCAAGCAGCATCACACGTAACATTCATTTCCAATGTACATATTCACACAAACTGGCGAGTTTCCAGCATGGGATAGAATAAGATGCTCATCGTGCTAAATACATGCTAATACAACCCTGATCAAACATCTTTTGTCTGTGGAGATCGCAGCCCTGCCAAAGACTGACAATACCAAACCCAGCACGAAAACACATCCCGAGCTCTCTCTCCAAAACCTCCACAATGATCTCTCCATACAGCTGGAGGACATTAGAATATGAATAACTGTGTCAGGAAATGCAACAGCTGAGCAGACGAGGTTACGACAGGACCTTTTTTTTAATTATTATTTTTGAAGGTGTAGGGATTTCTATCATGAACGGACACTGATATGCCACTGAAGTTCTTATAACTTGTAGAAATACTCCCCACGAACAGCATGTGACTTGTGCACGAAAAAGGAACCACACAGGGCGTGGCTAAGCCCCGCAGCCACTAACTGATTGGAACAACGACCAGTGGGACGGACTTACACCGCGGATCAAAACCACACTGCAACACAGATTCAATAGCTTCTCGCTCGCTCTCTCTCTAGAATTGTGGCTTTCCGCCTTGGGGACCGCGCGACAAAGCGCTCCTATGCCGTAACATTGCACAAGCGAGACTCCAGAACTCAAACACTTCAGTTGAAACTCCGCGACTGCCGAACTTCAAATCCCAAAGCCAAGCAAAGGAACTCTCAGAAGAACTTTGAGGCTCCTCCGTAACCTGGCAACCAACCAATCCAACGAGGGCTCTCCCAAAAGGACGTCATCCTGAC
>NW_015548239.1:1195005-1212639 GCF_001515605.1 Sinocyclocheilus anshuiensis | reverse complement strand
ACGTCATCCAAACGTCATTCCGGCGCCAGAGCAACAGCCAATCCGCAACGGAATTCCCTCCAGTAGCCACGAGGAACAACTCAGCTTTCAAAAAAACGCAAGTAAACGAACAAAATCTTCTATCTGCTGAACTGGCGCTGATGATTGATTTAAGCAGTAAACGTAAGACAAACCTCTGCTTTATGAATTCCCTCAGGCTGAATTTAAAACCACTCGTGAAAACGAGTTAAAACTTTGGGAACTTCTCAGAACTCCATTAACTTCATTTTCCTTCTTCAGAGACTATATGTATGTGTATGTCTTAGCTTAGGTCAATGTAATTTAGAATAGCCAATAAATTCATGTTTCATTTATAAAGAATCATTGTCTGGTGTCGTATAATTTTAAAGTCAAACCTTGCCAAGATCTTGCTACCTAGCTCGTAGCGTATAACTTATCAAATAACGTATTAACCCGTGGCCAGGGAAAATACATATAGTCAAATTGTTAATATACACTGACATTAACATCTCGCAGGACGAGCAGCTGATAAAGTGTAAAATATCAAATTTGAAATCAGTTTTAATCAGGTTGACCTCGAATTTTCAGATTCGATTCCTCTCAAAACCTGAGCTAGAAATAAAATTAATGATTAATTCCCTTATAAGAATTAATGAGTTAAATTCCTTACAAAGGGTTTCCCAACTGAATCAACCTATTCCAGTCCCTGAGAGAATTTATACAAAAAGAAAAATATAATTAAAGCAAAAATGGTGGCTTGAAAACATCTGTCCAGGTGCTCTGGAGAATGATTTGTCTGACTTCCCGCCAGGAAAGTGACTGCTCATGCAATCATGTATAAAACATGCGTTTTGTTTATATACAATATATTGCATACTACATTTTGTAATAATATAAATTCTGTAATATTACACAAAGATGTGTTGGGGAATTTATGCAATATATTCCTATTCGAGATATTACAAACATTTTACTGATAAACAGCTATTTATCTTCATTACTAATATTATTCTGAGGTATCAGGTATTTTGTGGAAACATTCAGCAGCTGTTTTTTGCAAGGCTAAATCCATCCAAAATTACAATATTCATCATATTCTGCCTATTGTGTAAATCAAATCACAGAAAAAGCAAATGGTATCTGGCATAAAAAGAGAACTACTTCTCTTTAAAAAAACTTGCAACCAAAAAGCAGAACATTTTCGGCGGCGAGAGAGACTGAGCTGAGCCATGTTTCTGGACTCTTGGGTGACCAATCATGGCCAGTACCAAATTTATCCACTGTGTCTTGCTGAAATAAAAACTGTTCACTGTAGGCTGCCAGTTCACAATAACAGTGATGGCTTGAGTGTATGGAACACACCCTATTATGAAGCTCATCTGCATAAAATTGGATCATTTTGAATCAATATATATATATATATATATATATATATATACACACACACATACACACATACACACACACACACACACATATATATATACATATATATATTGGTTCAACATGATCCAATTTTATGCAGATGAGCTTCATAATAGGGTGTGCTCCATACACTCAAGCCAGTTAATTTTATATATATATATAAAATTAACTGATTTGCATGTATATTTAAATGTAAATGAGTCATTTGGTTAGATTATTTTCTTTACAGGGCTATTTAGTGTGTAGTGCGAGTCTCTTCCACTGCGCCAAATCTGGGTCTCACACTGTCACATATCATAAGTGCATTAAGAAACTTTACCTTAATGGCTTAAAGCACATCTAACAACGTGACAATAGCAACATTCTTCTTTCTGAAGGATAATTGCGCAAGTTTTGCTTTCATCTTCAGCTAAGTATGCTAATGCACCAGCTTAAATGGGTTTGCTGTTAAAACTTGTTTTAAAAAAAGTGATGTTGCTACTAAATATGAACATCAGAAAAGGTTTCATCTGTGTATTATATATCAGTAAATTTCCTAAAAATTAAAATGACAAGGGAGCAGAAAAAAAAACATTCAAATCTAGCAAGAACAAAAGAAAATAGATGCAAGACTGCCAGTTTATAATGCCAGAATGCTGTTCTAGTGATTATGGTTTTTGATTATGATTATTATTCATGTGCTTTCCAATCTGCGACAAGAGATAACTGTGTCCATAGCAGTGCAAAACATCTCCCTCTCTGTCGCACACCCACACAAAATTAGAAGAAACAGAGGAATCGTACCTGATGAGCCATTTGTAAAGCCCCACGTCAAAGTGTCTGAAAAGCAAAAGACAGTAATGAGTGAGCTCAGGAGTTAAAAACAGATGGTTCGAGGTAACACACACATTTCAGAACATGACACAACACAAACGTGTTTAATCTGAACAGACATAAAGAGAAGAGAATCTGCATAAATGAGATGCTCGAGGAAACCATTTTAATGAATCTCTGGGGACAAACGCTGGCATTTGGTGAGATAGTCACAGAACTAGGAGACATTTTCTCAAAGCGGCTGATCCCAAAACAGTTTTGCCATTTATCTAGTTGAGCTGCAGTCTAACACTGGACTTTGTAGCAGGTTTGGGACACACAAAAACAAACTCACTGATCTGGTAGGCAGAAACAATATTCATGCATTCATACGGAACTATATTTGCTCATTTTCTGAAGGAAATGTGAGTGAGAAAACCAACTTGCCCATGCAAAACTTGCAACCACAATGCTAGTGTGTCACAGGTCAGGTGGTTGTCAGGATGTTGCCATGGGGTTGCGTTTGGATGGCTGCTATGGGATTTTTAATGGCCTGAGAGCATCCGCAAGTCTATATGATATTCTGGTCATTACATAGCTCTGGTCTTTTTAATTCAAAAATTAAATAAATAAAAAAATACATATGAAAAAAGTTATACAATTATTTGTATTTACGTTGAAATATAAATATATAAATATATAAACAAATAAAAATGTACATTATTAAAATTAAAAATAAAAATAAAATAAATCATGTTGAACTGGGCTGAAATTAATTAAAAAAATATCTTGATCTTTAGAAACTACAAGAATATCAGGTCTGGATCTCAATTTTATATAATACTGTATGTTTCTAACAAACAATATAAAGTGCCCCTTAACATTTAGCTTGTATCAAACCATCATGACAGCAAAAATATTGATTTGGCCCTTTGTAACTCCATTTCTTTCTCTGCAGGACTTTTTCTTCTTCCTGTTCCCCTGAGCAGGTGCGAACAAATGTCCTCAGGTCATCACTATAGCCACAGTTTCTCTTATTGTTATCCTTACTTTACTTCTAGTCATCCATCTATCCACATTTAATCCCTCTTCCTTCATTCTGACAAAATGCTATTTGCTAGCGATCAGCTGTTAAGTATGGGTGAATGGAAAGATGGGTCAAAATTTTCATTTTACAATTCACAGTGAAAAATGGATTAAGGTTTAAATGGATGAGTAAGTGGACAGTAAAATGGATATCTCCATCATCTCATCCAATTAGAGCAAATACACAATCCGAATTTGACAACAACAGACGGTTTTCTGGCCATAAGGCTTTCACATGCAGTCTGTCGCTTACTGAGTCCAAATACACCCAGACCCAAGAGACAGCAGTAAAGAGCTGGAGCCGCTTGCTTCTAAAAACAGGCCTGTATGAGGAGAAACTGACACGTGCAAGCAAATGGCTGCTAACATGACAGAAAGCCCTGACATGAAGTTTTCATGAGCCAACAGAAACTCAAAATCAAAATCTTCAGTGCTGAAAAATATCCATCTGGAAAGAAAGAGAGAGAGAGAGAAAGGCCAAACAAAGGCGAGAGATTGTCTGGAGGGGGATGGATTGGGTCTGGGGTCTACGATACATAATGACTCCTAAATCAGATTGTCCAGGATCGTTTGATTCATTCCAGCACTTCCCAGCATTCATTAGCAACTATTGATGAAATCTGCTTCAGCTCTGGGGAAATAAAGTCATCCGGGAAGGCTAGGAGAACAGATAAAGCAGAAGTAATTTCACTCTATATTAATAAAACATTATGTGGAGACATGCAGTTGTGCTTGTCTCTACTGTTTAAGTCCAGAAATACACTACACAAATGTTTAGCCAATGCATTTGTTTTACATACTTTAAGGGATGATTCATACCACACAATTACTGTAAACTTTCATCATTACAATCATTCAGGCTCAAGCTCTACATGAACACCAAACCAGAATTATTAAACCAAATTGTGTCATTTATTATCACTAAATCATTATTAAAGTTAAAAAATTGCTACTAGTGGTAAAAGTTCTGCTAAGAGTCAACACAAATATATTAAAAAAACTGGATATATTACACAATTTTGAGCTTTTTTCTATTTTCTAGGTTCATTAAAGCTAAATATCAAATTTTCCAGCTTAGGAATCACTACAATATAATCTGTATATTTTCAGGCCTAAAGCACCACAGTAAGATGCTGCCATTCTATTCAATTCAACACATTCCCTCTGAATTGCCAATTTGACTCCACTACATGCATGTGGCACATAAACTAGGGGCTATTAAAACAGACACAGAGAACAAACCGAGCTGGAATCTCATGTCTGGTGTCATTCATGAGCTGTAAGTCAGATGGTGGTTCATGAAGCTGAAAGTGAGATACACATCGGAACAGATTCACTCAATACCCTGCTGTTTCCATCAGATAGGGCTTCTCAACTTCAGACATCATCTGACAAAGCAGGCCTAAAGGAAACAGTTTCTAGACACTTCTCACAGCTGTTTTCCTCGTGATACCACTAAACTATAGGTGAGCTGATGAAAAGAATAGAGATCAGCATAAAACCTGGCCTCGTTCTCACTGTGTGTGTGTGTGTGTGTGTGTGTGTGTGAGAGAGAGAGTGAGTCAGGTTTTGCCTACATTGTGGAGACCTAATGTCCTCACAAGGGTAGTAAAAAGGGCAGTAAAAGACCAGCTAACAGTCCCCATGAGGAAAATGTGTCAATAAACATACTAAATAATGCTCTAATGAAAATCTAAAAATTGGTGAGAGCTGTTAAGGGACAAAGGACAGAAAACTATTTTTTAGCTTGGTATAAGGATAAATAACAATAAAGATCCACAATAAAGAAAAAAGAAGGAAAAGGAAAGATCTAGAGATTGGGTTTTTAGAAATGTAGTCTTTGTATTCATGTTGGTTTCATATGGTTTTGGAAAAACTTTTATACAATTTTCAAGAAACAAACATTTAATCCTTCTAAAAAAAAAAAAAGTCAAGTAACAGCATATTTCCCTACACTTCAAATATATGGGAGTATGCATATATTAATTATTTTCAAAAACATTTTTAAATATATTTTTTCCAAGGTAAGAAGTATTTTTTTTTTAAAAGGATCATGAATTATTAATTCATAAATGTTATGTTTTAGCAAGTCACACCACATGACATTTCACAACCTTGGCTTCTCATAAATACTGTAGGTCAAATTATTAGACATTTTAAGAGACTTATTGTCCTTGACACATAAGTCTGCAACGTTCTCTCAGTGATGTCATTCCTGTTTTTTTCCCTGCACATTTCTCATAATTCTGCTAAACTACTGAAGTATTTCTTTTTAAGAATTTCTTTCTTTTAACAATGATTTTTTCTTCATCATGGTATCAGGACAGATGTATAATCCTGACATGTTTGACTTTATACCTGCCCCCAAAAAATATCAAAATGAATTTCACTTTAGAAATTAAATGGCTATCGAACAAGCCAAGCCAAGCCAAAAAAAAAAAAAAAGGCATAACTTGATTTTATCCATCAGTTGTAGGGATGTAACGATTAACCACGAGCCGGTTGAAAATCGATTCAAATATGTGACGATTCAAATCGGTTGAGATGCTAAACAAATTGCGATTCATTTAGAGGCAGGAGTTTATATGAATGTATGTCTGAGGGGAACTTACAGTCTTTAGAAAAGTTTAGATGGTATTTTTTCTTTTAATCTTGCCTCTGTATAATGCATATTAAAGTTCATAAGTGCAGCGCTCCTTAGTTTACAGCGGAAACCAAGGAAACGCTTTAAGCCCCACCTGCTGGCAGAGCATGAATCTGCGTCTCATTCAGCTCGTCTGCTGTTTCAGTTTCACAGATATTTTTTATGTATAGTTTCACAAAACTGAAGTCAGACCATTCTGTTTTTGCTTCAAATGTCGAAATTATACAATCTAATTAAGATAAAAAACTGCTCATGTTGCATGTATGCAGCATCTTTGTTTGGATCATGATTAAAATGCAGTGGTTGCCTCTCATTTTAAATGGAAAGGGCACAGACAAAGCCTTATTTTGTTTATATGAAGAGATTTATTTTATCTGTCTTTACTTATTTATTTGATTTGGGGTTTGTTTTAAAATTTCAATTTTAAAATGTCAATTTTTCAAGTTTTATTTACATTTACATTATATTTACATTTTGTTATTTAGCAGACGCTTTTATCCAAAGCAACTTACAAATGAGGACAATAGAAGCAATCAAAACCAACAAAAGAGCAATAATATGCAAGTGCTATATTAGTATATTATTATAGTGTTATATTTCAATTTCACAAAGAATCGTGCAGCATTTTGTTCAAGCAATAATAGGACACATTTTGTTTATAATTTGTCTTAAATCTCATTTTGCAAAAAAAAAAATGTGTGAATCGAATCAAATCGTGAAATCAAAATCGTGAACCGAATCGTGAAATCAAAATCGTGAATCGAATCGTGAGTTGAGTGAATCGTTACATCCCTAGTTGAATAGATTGCAATTAACTTGGTCATATAAGCGCCAAGTTAGCATATGACAAAAATAGCAAGTTATGACATTTTGGCTTAGGTCAAGGTTAACAATAACAAAGTCAAAGAAATTGTATTTTAAAAATGCTCTGTTTAATTGTTCAGAATAAGACCAAAAACATGCATTAAGACAACAAATTTAGATTTAATGCCAAATTGGAAATAATAGCCTTGTTCCACTGATCCATAAAAACAGAGCCATTGAGAGTGATCAGATAAGCTATAGGCAGGAGTCAGCAAAATGGTATAGAATGTGTGTGTTGATGCTAGACTAAACGAACAGCGTTTTATAGCAACCCATAAACCTTTCAACTGCCGTAAACTCAGACCATGATAGTAACCGTACTAAATCACACACATGCACACACAGCAATACTCACACATTCATGCACGTGTGTGCAGACGCATGCACGCTCACAGACAAAGCAATATCCAGATTTAACTACAGCCAAGAGCAACATCTCAACCTCTCTTTCTCTCTCAATGTTCTCAATCTCGTTTGCTCCCTGTAGGATACTTGCACTGTAATCAGAGACTATGATGTCCTGCAGTATGGGGTACTGTCTCCACGTGGTATGTTGCATCCGGCGGTTCTGAGCCATTAAACACAGATATGAGCATGTGAGTGGGGTTTAGAAGTATATCAGTGTGTGCGAGTGTGTTGAGGCTATGCTGAGCTGTTGGAAAAAGTGTATGTGCTTGCGCTCCATCGGGTCCAGAGGAGCTGAGCTCTTTCTCTCTGTGTGGGATTGAAGCCAGACGGGGTCTTACAGCAGGTCCTGCTAAAGTCTCCGGCATACGTCTGTTTCCTTACAGCTCTCATTTATCACACTCTAAACTCCATCACCTTCAACACCACTCAGACACACACACTGGTGTTTAACCTTCCCGGCTCTCAGAGCTTCAGCAGCTGTCTGCAGCGCAGATCTGCTGATATACACAAAAACATGCACGATTACACAGGAAACAGAAGATAGTGTCACTCTATCTACACGACGTTGAGTGACAATGATCTGCTGGGTTATGAAAATTAACTGACAATCACTGGTATAGTGAAGTAGATCATTACGTGAAGTTATTACAGTTAGTTGTTGTTTTTACTACTGTAAAATAATTTAAGACCATTTAAAATAATTTTAAACGAACATGAAATCTAAAATAAGCTTTCAGAATTGTTGTGTCATGATGTTTAATATCTTTTTTTGGCAGTGATGGTTAATACTATAGTATATAATGCAGAAGTTTATATATTATATAAAAACTACCATACCAATGTTTGGAAAATTAACACTTTTATTCAACAAGGATGCATTAAATTGATCAAAAGTAACAGTAAAGACATTATAAAGTTTACAAATGATTTCTATTTCATTTAACTCTCTATTCATCAAAGAACACTGAAAAAGTATAATGATTTCCACAAAAACAGTAAGAAGCATAGTTGTTCTCAACATTGATAAGAACAAGAAATCCAGAAAATCAGCATATTAGAATGATTTCTGAAAGATCATGTGACACTGAAGACTGGGGTGATGGCTGCTGAAAATTCAGCTTTGCCATCACAGGAATAAATTACATCTTTAATACATATTCAAACTGAAAATAGTTATTTAAAATTATAATAATATTACAAAATAGTAATATTTTTTACTGTAATTCTGATCAAATAAATGCAGCCTTGGTGCAGCATTCAACAAAAAAAAGCTGACCTTAGTGCTATTTCAGTAATTATTGTTATTATTATTTAATTTGATTTGAGTCCTTTGCACATTGCACTATGGATTTATGAAAGTAAGCAAATATATCAGTAGAAATGTACATATTCTACCAAGTTTAAAGAATGTGATGAAAAAAAAAGATCAGATAATCTAAACACTCTGCTGTTTCCAGACTGGTGTTGGTTGCATAGGAGACCATTCCAGACTACTGAAGTTGAAATGCTGTGTATCTTCATCAAGCTTTGAAGCTTTTAAAGTAAAATCCAATCATCTTGCAGGAAGCCTGATTGTACTAGCCTATTCTACATCGTCTCACGAGACATCAGATCGCTAAACTCCATCAGAGAAGCCGAACGCTCAATTCCATACGTTTGACACAAGATGTTTGTGACACTAAACAGAAAGCATGGATCTTGTTATGCTCCTGTAATGTGCTTGTAGATGGGTGTAAGTGAGTCTTATAGCATTGTGCCAATCGTTTCATGGCTGAATCAATTATAGTGAATGCAGTACAGCTCTGCCCCCTGATGTTACACAGAAGTACTGCAGGGGATAACAGAATCGCTTCAAAATCAGTCCAATCCAGCTCTATAAAGTCAAAAGGCAGAACTTTTGAGGTTTGACAGAACACAGAAGTGTGTGTATATTTACCTCCACATCCCAGTGAAGCTGTACATGATGCTGACACAGCGTGGTAACTTGGGCGGCTCAAGCCCATCCAATCTGACAAGCAGAGACACCACTCCAAACAAGACCAGATACTTTACATAAAAAAACTGGACCAATGCAAGAGCCAAACCACCTGCAGGTGAAAAGGAGAGAGTGGTACATGACATTAAAAAGTAAAGCAACCATGTGATTGATCTCACACAGACATTTGCCCTTTAAACATCTGAAATGACAGGGCTGTTCGGCCACATCAGGTGCCACAGTTTTGGCCATGCAGTGTATGTTAACCTCATTTCGTCCGTTCATCCCATTCTGGCTGAGAAGAACCGCAGATTTGATGATTTATATCAGATTTCAGTTTTATTCTGAACTGTTTCATAATTTAGTTCTATCATCCTCATCCTCTCTAGTCATCTCTCCCTCTTCGCTTCTCTCTTTCTGTGTATAAGTGGAAACTGAGAACAGCATCTGTCTTTCCCATATCCCACTGGTACAGAGCTAAAAGCTTAAAGGACAGAATTTCTGCAAGCCCTTTCTGTACAAAACAGGTACAAAGTGGCGATAATGACTCGATATTCCTGCTGTATAGACCCTCTCTACACTGCTCTCTCTTGCAGTGTCTGTGTTTTTGAATCAAAGTTCAGGCAGCACAAATCAGCAACTTCCACAGATCAATAAACTGTGTGTATGTGTGTGTGTGTGTGTGTTTTCGTTGTGAACATCTGTGCAAGATAATAATGTAATAAACACTTTCACACCCAAAATAACAGCAGTTATACCATGACAGACTGTATCCATTCTGAAAGACATAAATTGGATAAAAAAAATACTCACTGATTTCAAATATCCATACTTCTCTGCTTCACAGTATGCAAACAGCAGTACGTCAAAAAAGTAAGATGTTGAAAAAGCCAAGGGGCCATCGGATTTAAAAAGAGTTGCTATTTTCAAGTATAAGCACTGCAGTTACCATGAAAGTTGATACTTGGGGATATACTACTGTTTAAACATTTGAGGTCAGTAAGATTTTTTTTTAAAGAAATTGATCAAACAAGATAATAAAAGACATTTCAAAAGATTTATATTTCCAATAAATGCTGTTCTATCTGCTCATCAACGAATCCTGAAAAAAGTGCATCACAGTTTCCACAAAAATATTAAGCAGCACACGTTTTTTCAACACTGTTATTATTAAAAACAGTTATTTTATATTATTATAATATTTCACAATATTACAGTTTATACTGTATTTTTCATCAAATAAATGAAACCTAAAAGACTTCTTTCAAAACATCCCAAAAACTCCTACTAACCCCAAGCTTTTTAATGGTAGTGTACTTATTTGACACCCAAGTAGACTGTATTTGTGGTTGTTGGTAGCACGTCTTAGGTCAAAAAACTTCAAAAGGACAAGGCCAACATGACAGATGTAGTGTGTCTGGAAATGCATTCATACTACACACCTGCATCCCTAAAGACTGTTGAGACATTCTTCATCAAATTCAGTAAATACTATGAAAGTTCATGAATTCATATGCAGCCACAAACTTACCCAGCGCCCAGGGTGGCAGCATCTCCAAGTAGGTTTCGTTGCTCTGGATGGCGTGCATGTACATGAAGTGGATCATGAATTCGGCTAAACACCACCAGACACACACACGCAGTATTCCACTCAACACATACACCACAGAGACTTTACACACTGGCCTGTCTATCTGCAGAGACAGAGAAAGACATTCACAGTACATCTGGATAAAGCACAGACCCTGCAGCCTTTTATGTATCTCATTTTCTTCTACCTGTTCAGTGAAGTCTCTGAAGGTCACAATGGGTCCGTTGTAAAACAGAGGGTGATAGAAACAGTAGGCAGTGAGCTTGTAGAACTGAAAAATGAGGGTCTTCAGTCCTTTAACCTCTATAGGGGGGCAGTGGTTTGGTCCTCCAGCCTGCAGGGGGCACCAGCACAGCTCCAGACTAAAGCTAATGCAGTGCAAACTACAAACAGCAGTACTGAAGAGCAAGAGGTAATACTGGTCCTCAGAAGTGTACCAACCACGCTAGAGACAAATAAAAAAAATAAAGAAAAAAACATTTAAAACCATTTCAATTAACCGAACTAATCAGGAAACTGCATATCAGTGTAAATCTAAATTGCAATTAAGCTGGCGCTAATAGATGCATGTGCCTCTGTGGTAGCAACAGGGAGAATTTGTTTTGTTATTTTTTAATTAATCATTTGTAATATATTATTGTTATTATTATTAGGTCAGTCTGGAGTGCCATTGGTGTCCCCTCAAAAAAATTTTTTTAATTAATTAATTCATTCATAAATAGAGGAGGAGTCGAGGACACAATCTTGTCAGAACTGGTGAAGCAGGACCACAATCTACAATCTACAAAATTCATAGAAAAAGAAAATCACAGACAGAAGGGACAGCTGTGCAGCCTGACCACAAAAACAGAAAAAGAATTGCTCCAATATATTCAGATCCTATTCCCCAAATAACTTCCTGTCACCCTCTACTAATTCTGCCAAAGCCCCCAAATAAAAGTTAATTTTGTTTATTCAGGATTAGATTCAGGCTTCTGTAGGCTTTATTATTATTTATCATTTAGTCATTATTTTTCCAGTTAAGAAATGACAGTTCCTTAACAATGTGTTCGCTAGGCTACTGTGTAAATGATGAATAACCGCTGTAAACCACAGCTCCATCTTTCCAGAATTCTCCACCTCAGACCAGCATCCACTGATCCTCTGTGGTGAAACTAAACTATTATGATTTACTGGGCATGCTCAGAAGATGACAGCTGGCATCCAGCCAGGAGACACAGCAGCAGCCACTTTCAAAAACTCATTATCGCCACTCAAAAATAAAGCTATAACCACCTCTAAATTACACTAAATGACAGGGCAGCATTCTGAAATTAGTCACTGGCTGATCCACTGTTTTTTCTTTGTATGTCATTATGGCGATCTCTGCGGTGGCTGCATGGGTATTGCTGTCTTCCTGAGGGTTTTTCACAGCTCATAAGTAACTGAGGTAAAATGAGATGTACTGAAAAAAAAGAGATCATTAAAAGCGAATAAAAATCACATTAGATTAAATTACAGTTGTTTGTTCTTCAGATGGGTATGTTAATGACTGCTTTGAGTAATAAATAATAATTAAATGAAGGTTTAATTAAGGGGGGAAGCTTTGGGCCTGTGTCACAATTAATCAAGGAGAAACTCGAGGCAAGGAGGGAACTCATTTGTCACTCAGATCAATATTCCCTCTGTCTCTTTCCTCCTCTCCATCTGCACGAGCTTGTTGATCTCGTTGCTTTCCCCTTCAGTCAGATATCTAATGACAGCTGTCAATCAATCATTCACTGTGTCAAGTGACTAAGCAGATAAAGAAACAAACAAAAAAACAAGACCTTCTGGGAGACAGCTGGCTCTTTTTGTTGTGCTGTTATAACATCTATTGTGTGGTAAAAAAGGAAATACACAAGCACTGTTGTGCATGTAAATGTTTGACTTTGAATATTTGCATGGGAGACTGTTTGAGAGTGTATGCCACCGTATTTGTGTGAAGAGAATGGTGACATTTAATGCAGGCTTGTTTCAGTCTCATCTCCATTCTCTCTGCGGAGCTCTGCAGATGTGCTCTGAGAGCCCTTGAGACAGCACAGACTCTGCTGGACCTGATCCTGAACCAGACAAATCCCTCACTCTGTCCATCACACCTCACCCCATCAATACAGATAGCTTTAAAGGGATACAGGTAGTTCAACCAAATACCAAATCATTTCATCAAACCTGTATGCCTTACTTTGTGGAACACAAAAGGAGAAATTATGAAGATTGTGCTGGTCACTCTTTTCCATGCAATTAAAATAAATGGGAATTTAAGCTTAATGCGCCCATCCATAAAAAAAAAGTGTCTCACACGGCTCCGGGGGGTGAACAACGTCCTCCTGTAGTTTTTGTAAGAAAAATATCCATATTCAAAACGTAAACGGAAGCAGTTCCGGGCGGATGACGTATGAGGTCAGCGTTGCGCATGCGCCGCTCAGAAGTGACGCATGCGGAAACGCAGCGCAGAGATCAAAACAAATCAACGGTCACTAATTAGAAGTACAAAATGAGGATTTGTAAAGAAGAATGTCGGAGGATTTCGATATAAGCCAAGAGGAGACTGGTTTTCCTTTGCTAAAGTAAGGAAACTTTGCTTCCTTTGCTCCTTTAAACAAACGTTGGCTTTCACGAGACTCACCGGCGCATGCGCAAGGCTGACCTCATACGTCATCCGCCCGGAGCTGCTTCCATGTACAACTGTTGGCGCAAGCTAGATTAAAGTGATTATTACGTTTTGAATATGGATATTTGTCTTACAAAAACACATTAATTCGCTAGAGGAGGCCTTTGTTCACCCCCCGGAGTCGTGTGAGGCACTTCTTTTTATGGATGTGCGCTTTTTTCACGACCAAATCAACCAGTTTTGCAATTGCTAACTAAAACTACAAATTTTTAAAACTATTTAAAAAAAAAATTTTTTCTTATTAGAAATAAAATAATAAATTTTGTTACTGAAATTAAATAAAATATAAATATAAGATGAAAAAATTAGAAAACCAGACAATTAGAAATGTTACCTTGGCAACTAAATGAAATAAATTTAAGCTTAAGTACTAAAACTATAAAAAATTTAACTGAAAAATAAATTAAATAAATTAAAGCCAAATAGAGATATTTAAATAACATAAACTTGCTAAAACCTAAACTAAAATTATGAAAACTGCAGACACCCTTCCTCTCCTGGGAAGTCTGGAAGCTCCAACATATTGATAGCAGCCCTTAGACCTGCAAATTATATACAACATCCTGGAAATTTCTGATTTCATCACAACCTACATTACTTTTGTAAGACCGCTGAGTGTGGTGCACAAACACTACTGAATGCAACCTCTCTGAAATTAAGCTATTGACAACAGTTTTGATTCAAAAGAACAATTCATTCAAGTCAGGCATTGCTATTTCCCTCATGAATACTGAATATGGTGCACGAGTCATATGGCTATTTTTTTGACGGTTTTATGATACATTTATGTGGTTTTGCATCCTTTTTTAAGCTTGAAAGATCTAGCCATCGCTCACGATAATTTCATGGAAAAAGCAACCAGCACATCATTCAAATATCTCCTTTTGAGTTCCAAGAGAAAAAAAGCCATAACGACTTGGAACAACATGAAAGTGAGTAAATGAGGACAGACTTTCATTTTTGGGTGAACAAACCCTTTAAATTGGACATTTTCATGCATCTTTAGAGGAAAAGAAAATTTGGTGCATCACATACATGGTTTACAGCTATTACTGACACACACACACACACACACACACACACACACACACACACACCTGTAAATCCTGAAAGGCAGTGACATTGAGCGTGGAGAGCAGCAGGAGGGAGCAAACCCATGAGAGGATGGAGCTACGTAGCTGAGCAACCACCAGTGTGATGCTCAGATGCAGCATCAAAAGAGTCAAGCCCTGCACTCCCAGAAGCCAACCAGCTGAGAGGACGCCATACACTGTTAAGACTGCCAGTCGGAACTGTAACATAAATGCACAAGAAAAAATGTAGAAACATGCAAATATTTGATGACTTTGCTCAAGTTCATTTGCTCTGAATTAAACTTACCTGAGGCAGAAAATAAGCCACATACATGGTTTACAGCTATTTCTGACACACACACACACACACACACACACACACACACACACACACCTGTAAATCCTGAAAGGCAGTGACATTGAGCGTGGAGAGCAGCAGGAGGGAGCAAACCCATGAGAGGATGGAGCTACGTAGCTGAGCAACCACCAGTGTGATGCTCAGATGCAGCATCAAAAGAGTCAAGCCCTGCACTCCCAGAAGCCAACCAGCTGAGAGGACGCCATACACTGTTAAGACTGCCAGTCGGAACTGTAACATAAATGCACAAGAAAAAATGTAGAAACATGCAAATATTTGATGACTTTGCTCAAGTTCATTTGCTCTGAATTAAACTTACCTGAGGCAGAAAATAAGCCGCTAATCTGGACACCACAGCATGGCCAATCAGAGACCACAAAAGAGATTGCCACGCCCACTCATTCCAAAAACTCCACTCAAAATCAGTAGGGTCCTAAAAAAACACAGACAGAAAAACCCACACATATACAAATGCATACACACATAGAGTGTCTGTGTGTTTTGCATTTATGTATAAAACAAAATTGATGATTGAGCGGGAAACAGGAAATTGGGGTTGGTGGGGTGCATCAGCCAAATGTGTCACCCTGATTAAAGTCACTAATATAATTACCATGTGTTCTCTCACCTTCTTGAATCCCCATATAAGGAATCCTCTCTCCATCTGCACCTCTCTGTCCAGGCTGACCTCATGCTCTGTCAATCACACAAAGGAAACACATTTCCCACACACTATTCAGGAGGTAAACAAAGTCCGCACACAGGACTATTTTGGCTAACTAAAATCAGAATTGTGGTTACTGGCCAAGTGAGTATACACCTTGATGAAGTGTATTTGGCAAATGTATTTTGGTGTTCCCAAAATCTAATTCACAAGAACTATACAACACATAATAAACATTTAAGACTGTGGTTCTCAACCTTTTTGACTCCATGGTCCCCTGTTGCTCACAACAAGGTCCAATTACTATGATTTACTCGACAAGGATTAAGGATAAGGATTTTAAAAATCACAATTGCTAAAATAAAATTAGCTAATATAAAGTATAATATATAAAATAAAAAATAGCTTGGCATAACTGAAAAATGTATTTATAATATTCATTCATAATATTCACTATAAAAATGTCTATGGAGTTTATGATTGTATTAACTTATATGACTTTTCCAGGCCTAGAAATCACACTTTTAAAATTAGGCTTCATCATATATCCATGTTTTTTAATACAGTTGTTGAGGGGGTGAATTAAAATAAGATACATCTTTATTTGTGTTGTTTTGGCTTATTTTGATGCACGTTTTGTATTATTTTAAAATATTTTGACATCCCTTAAGACCCCCTTAGACATTTGCTGAGACCCCTTAGTGAGCCCTAGCCCCCTGGTTGAGAACCACTGATCTAAGATATTCAGCATTCACGTCATTCTCCACTTTTATGATACGGACACTATAGGACATGACGGTTTCAAAGCAAAATTTCTCTTGAAGAGATGGTTCACCCAAAATTGAATATTCTGTCATTCGGTTTTCTCACCCTCATGTTATTCCAAACCTGTATGGTTTTCAAGGGAAAGTTTAGCAGAACATCCAAGTTATTACAATAAATGCGAACTTGTCACCACCCACTTTTAATGTCAGGGTGAAAGCAGCTCTGACATTCTGCTAAACTTCTCCTTGGTTTTCCACAGAAGAAACTAAGACATACAGGTTTGAAATGATGACAGAATTTTCATTTTTAGGTGAAAAATCCCTTCAAATCAACTGTCACTGCGAAGAACACAAGAACTTCAAGGCACGTGTTGAAAAATGGATGAAAAAATTCTGAATATTGGATCTTGTAGCTGGAAGTTTCAGATGAAGGATAAAATCATTTGCATATTCTCTGCATACATGCATTAACTCTATTCTTTCTCCCCTGCAATGCAGTGTCAGTTTGGTATTGTTTTCTCCACCCCGCCCCTCTCTCTCTTCATCCAGTTTCTCAGGACGGACCTCTCATCACCTCGACAGACGGTTTTCCTGCAGGGTGCACTGGCAGGCAAGGATCTATCCACACTATCATAAACACGCACACTTTTTCTGGAAATGAAAGTGTACACGGAAATATAAGTAAGAACACAGTGCCATCTGGTGGTTGCACTGTGTTGGAACACAAAGACTGCACAAAGTCTTCCCATGGGCATGTTTGCTGTGATATAGATCTTAAGTGACACTGACCTGGAGTCATATTTTGTATATTGAATCACGTCAGAGAAAATGTGATTAATGGTGTTTAAAGTGTCTTCAGGATCAAAAAATGTCAGACCTAGTCAATTGCGATTAGACACAAAAAGTTGCCATGTTCAACCTGTGAATAAAACTTAAGAACACTGACTGACTGACTGATTTCCTTTACAAATATATAAAGTAAATGTTTTGCCTACCATCTCAAGTATTCAGTTCAGCTTCAAAATGTTTTCTCTCAGACAACATAACTTAGCCAACTAGATGGCATTCTTTAAAAAGATTTAGTATTAAATGTATCAGCAGTTTCACCCACTGTTATTATCTATGCAGTGTTTTCTCTGTGCATGAGGACCCTATTTTGAAGCTTTATTTTTGCACTTTTTTGACTGGCATGTTTGGTTGAAAGAGATCAAAATGGGTGCTGTTTGTTGCCTTTTGCTGACCTGAGATCCCATCATCCCTCAAAATGACAGCACAACCTTTTCAGAGCCCTTAGAGTC
>NW_015548239.1:1184303-1188777 GCF_001515605.1 Sinocyclocheilus anshuiensis | reverse complement strand
TGAACACAAGATGAAATATGAAGGGCACTCTGGAAACTTCTGTTCCAGGAGATTGTTGAGGGTCTTTTCCTTGTCCTCTTCCTCCATTATAAGGAAAAGAGGCTCTTCCCCTGGCCCCCTGAGCAGATGTCTGTTTAATGGAGCCATTTCACAACTTCTGTGAGATTACTGGGATCTCCTTCATTACAGAATATTAAAGGAAAATGTAACTTTAATATTTCTTATTAATGTGTGTATATAGATAGATAGATTTGAGACATACCTCACAAGCGTAGCCTGTTATCCAATTGGAAGGGCCTCTTGTAGGGTTTCTGCACTGTAATATACATGTATCTTGGTTAATTTCAAATTGGTCAGAAGGGGGTGCAAATGTAATGGTGTGCTGGAGGAAATGTCCAGTACCTTTCAGAGAAAACCATCTGGAGTCCACCATCTCCGTATGATTGGAATGTCACACTGGAAGACACAAACATAGAGAAATCTTTAAATATCAACTGCTACAACATCATAAAGGTCAATTACTTTAACTGATAACTACTTACAGATGTAAAATCAAAGGGTGCTCCCAAGACAAGATGTACTGGAAAACAACAAAAAATAAGAATATTCTCCCTGTAAATGGCACAAAAAAACCTTCCTTGTTCCTTATTTAACAACTAAATAATCACACCAATAACTGGTTGCAAAAATGTATAGTATAGCCTAAAATAAATAAATAAGTACACAGGTAAACTATTATGCAATAATAAATTGTGAGTACATTAAACAAACAACTCAAGATATTCATACCTCCACAGACAACTGCATGTTGAAGTGGATTTGAAGATGACTTATTAATTTGACCAGTTTGGCTGGCTTAAACATGCTGGTCAAGCAGAAAATTGCTGGTAATTGCTGTAACACTTGTTGCACTGCTGCAGCTCAGGTAATGTGTCAACTCTCTGAATCCTTATATGTCTCTACAAGAGATGAAGCCACACACAATTATCTCAATGATTGGGATTAAAATAACTAAACTACAAGGTAATATTAACACACAAACAATGCATATACCAGAGGGAATTAAAGCAAGCTATTTATTTTTATGAATAATAAACGTCTTCAAAACTTCACCACAAGGCCCATTTACAGCATGCATCCGAAAATTAATCGAAACATCCACAGAAACAAGTTATATACTATAAAGTATGACAACAAATTCAAGTTTCAATATAAGATAATAAAGCCAAGCACACGTTAAGTACTTAGCAGATAAATGCTTAACGTAATATATACGATAATTATTAAACATATGATAGCAAAAACATTACAGACTACTCACCGTGCTCTCTCGTTGTCAATAACTCCGCCCCTCACTTCCGGTTCTGTGGCTGCGGTTCTGAAACTGCTGGTGCTGCGGGTCTGCAGCTGGATACTATTGATCTAAACGGCCCCTCCTCCACTAGGGGGCAGCAATAGTTTGGGTAGTTGAGTACAACGTCCAGAGACCCAACGTGTCGCATTTATGATCCAGTTTTAGAAACCGAAAAGTGAAAGTTTGATCCAAACGTCATTATAAATTGATCACTTTACCATGGGACAAAAAGACGGTTCACGCGATGATATGCAACATATGTGGTTGCTTTGAAACGATTTATTGTCACACAGAATATGTCCATAACAAAACATGTTTTCGCGTCTTAATCTGAAACCATTGAAAGTCTTTAATGTTTCCGATGGTTGTGTAAGTGCAGTACGACCGTACAATCCAATTTTACGTAACATCCAAAACTCCCAATCAATAAAGGAAATTGCAGTGTTGGAATCGATTGTGAAAGCCAAAGCTCCTGTGGTTCATGGCATGGTTTGGTTCATAACGAAGCTGGTTTAGGGGGCGGTTTGAGTTTTTCTTCACTCGAGCTCGTCAACAAGTTTCCTCACTCTCTGAGTCTTGTGAGGAACAGTCACTGCCACGGGCTGTGGAAACTTGAGCAAACTTCACTCCAGCACAGACTGGGCGGAATAATGACTGGACGTGTGAGCATAGGTTTGCTGAATTCTTTGGCCAGGGGAAATGTAATATTTAGGAGCAAGAAATGTGTGCGCAAAAGTAAAAGTGTTGTGTTGATCTCACGGTGTCACGCCAGGTCTCTGTCCAGCAGCAGCAGCATCAGCGCGGCTCAACCGGACCTCAGCTCGCATCTCGCTGGGAAGACCTACTCAGATTTATATGAACTGTCAGTCAAAGATACAGAAACTTTCTGGGGATCCATCGCCAAGGAAAGGCTGGCATGGACCAAACCTTTCGATCAAGTGACGGACTGCGATCTCTCCAGCGGGAAAATCAACTGGTTTCTTGGAGGGCAACTGAACGTCTCTGGTGAGGGTCACACCTTTCTTCTTTAACCGTTTATCGTGTTTCCATCGCTGATAAACCTCCACTGGCTGATATGCTAGATCAAAGATTTTTATCTATCAGAACAAAAAGTCTTTATTTTAACTGAGATTGTAATACTTACATTTTCACATCCACAAAGAACAACTTTCTTTCTTGTCAACAGTAAGCATAGTAGCACGCGAGGTCTCTGTCCAGCAGCAGCAGCAGCAGCAGCATCAGCGCGGCTCAACCGGACCTCAGCTCGCATCTCGCTGGGAAGACCTACTCAGATTTATATGAACTGTCAGTCAAAGATACAGAAACTTTCTGGGGATCCATCGCCAAGGAAAGGCTGGCATGGACCAAACCTTTCGATCAAGTGACGGACTGCGATCTCTCCAGCGGGAAAATCAACTGGTTTCTTGGAGGGCAACTGAACGTCTCTGGTGAGGGTCACACCTTTCTTCTTTAACCGTTTATCGTGTTTCCATCGCTGATAAACCTCCACTGGCTGATATGCTAGATCAAAGATTTTTATCTATCAGAACAAAAAGTCTTTATTTTAACTGAGATTGTAATACTTACATTTTCACATCCACAAAGAACAACTTTCTTTCTTGTCAACAGTAAGCATAGTAGTAATTTCCTATTTCAATGATTGACAGTGAACTGTTTGGATGTACACGTGGCAAAGGATCCAGACAGAGTAGCCTTGATTTGGGAGAAAGATGAACCTGGCACAGAAGAAAGGATCACATACAGGTACATTTGAAGGTCCTGAGAAATTTACATGTGGCTCTTTACCCCACACTCAGACTTACATTTTCAACACACGGGTTTTGAAGCAAGCAGTTTTTACATGTGTCTCTTTACACTAACTAGTAACTACTTTCATGATGCTGTTATTTTAGATTTGCCGGTATATAATTTATTCAAATAGTGACTGGCAATCAGTTAGACACTACTGCCTACTGATTACATACTTGTTGCCATTGCCAATAGTAACAAGTTAGCAGTTATATTTTACTATTTATATAATATTATAGCATTTATTTAGTTGTATGTATTTATATTATAGTATATATTTTGTATAGTTAGCTTTTTATATATAATGTTTTCATTCTAATTTTAGTAATTTTGTTATGCACTTGTCATTTTTATTAGTTTTTGTTTTTCAATATTTCTGTTTAGCTTAAATATAATATTTAAGTTTTAGTGATTTTAGTATGTCAGCTTTATGTCAGTCAGTTATGTCATTTTTCATTTGTCTGTTCATCTAATATTTATATTTTATTTATCGGGTTCGAGTCTCGTACCGGCAGGGATTGTAGGTGGGGGGAGTGAATGTACAGCGCTCTCTCCCACCTTCAATACCACGACCGAGGTGCCCTTGAGCAACTGCTCCCCGGGCGACGCAGCATAAATGGCTGCCCACTGCTCCGGGTGTGTGTTCACGGTGTGTGTGTGTTCACTGCTGTGTGTGTGCGCACTAAGGATGGGTTAAATGCAGAGCACTAATTCCTAGTATGGGTAACCATACTTGGCCACATGTCACGTCACTAATGAAAACGTTTTTAATAGTTTCAGTAAACAGTAACAGCAATGCAAGTTATTGTTCCAGTGGCTCACATAAGACTAGGATTGTAGGTTTTCATTTAGATTACCTTTACAGTCATCTAATGCTCACCTAAAGTTAATCTTTAAAGGTGCTGTATGTAGGATTGACACCGAGTGGTTGAACTAGGTATTGCAGTCCAAATTCAAAATATTGGAGAGGGTTTTTTTTCACCTGGCCCCTCCTCCTAGACTTGACGCACACGCAGGTTGCCAGATTGACGACAGCAACAAGAACGTGCGCACTTGACGGTGAATGAAATGAAATATGCTGTGTTTTCCGCCAACTGGCAACCCGGGGTCCCGAAATACAATTGGGTAAACCGGCAGTGGGCGGGTTTCACAAACCAAAACAGAGACCGACATTCTGGCCCGGAACGCACATTTTCAAAGGAGAATAACTGACTAGCATTGTTTTTCAGATAAACAAGTATGTTAACTTAGCATGTTTCTTAAATATCTGCAAACATATTATGGTATTTTTATGCTTTAGTAGAGTCAAAA
>NW_015548239.1:1179044-1181846 GCF_001515605.1 Sinocyclocheilus anshuiensis | reverse complement strand
TAGCATTGTTTTTCAGATAAACAAGTATGTTAACTTAGCATGTTTCTTAAATATCTGCAAACATATTATAGTATTTTTATGCTTTAGTAGAGTCAAAAACTTACATACAGCACCTTTAAAAACATTAATAATTTAATAACACTGTGAAATGTAATCTCAAATTGAATATCAGTTTTCATACTGTTCTTTATAATATTCTAATAGATTAGAAATCCTGGCCTTGCTGGGATTGACACGGTTAACATGTAAAATGAGAGCACACTACTGAAGAGTTTGGGGGGAATTCCTTCACATGCGCTTTTTTATGGAGAACAAAGGCAGGTTTTGAGGGTCCTGTGATGGAGTGTGCGTCCCTCCGCTCTCTGCTGTAGTGTTTGAAATAAAGATTGAATATTCCTGGCTGTGGTTCAGATCACTGCTGTTAACAGTAGGCTAAATATTTACAGGACTTACCTACTGTCCTCAATATTACCAAAACACAACAGTCAGCAGGCTGTTTCCTCTTATCTAGCCTGCACACTGAACCTTGAAAATGAACTATTTCTCATCTTTTACTGCGGAAATGTGAAGATTAGTTTCCCAGTATCTCTTGTTCTAGGTCAGATAGGAATCATTTGAGGGCGTTTTGTGAAAAAGCAGTCAGATTGCACAATCAGTCATGTGTGTAGCAGTGTACATGTACACGTTAGCAGTGTACATGTACACATCACTTTCCTGCTTCCACGTGTGAACAGGAAGTTAAAAAACATCGATGCGCATTAGTATGAAAGTGAAAGTGTTTTGTCCCTGATCTCACAAGCATATGTAGGAGATCAAGAAATGCTTGAGGCCTGATGTTTCTACTATACAGGCTGTACTGTAGAGTTCTCAGACACGTGTCTGTTTCTCATCTAGATCCCTAGATCCTGATTAACAGTTTCCTCAGATTCAATCTGGCATAATAATATGTTCATTAGGCCAACAAAAGCTTGTCAGTACTTTATTGTAGTATATATACACTATTAAACTACACCCCATAAATGCCAGTTTGGTGCATTATGACCATGTGACTTCAGTGTTTCCATGCAAGTCCGCATCAATTCAGCACTTGAACCACTTGAAATCAAACTATCACAGATTTACTTTCCCACCCGCACAATTTCCTGTTACTCAGCTGTATGTTTATATCTGTAAAACATTCAAATCTCAGGGAGCTTCTGGAGATGACCTGTCGCCTTGCCAACACTTTAAAGAGTTATGGTGTCCAGAGGCGAGAGCGGGTGGCCATCTACATGCCTGTGTCTACTATGGCAGTAGCAGCCATGATGGCCTGTGCTCGTATCGGTGCCGTACACACTGTGGTGTTTGCCGGGTTCAGCTCAGAGGCTCTGGCTGGCAGAATTCAGGATGGTGAGTAAACTAAAGTTGTTTCATCATAAAGCAGAGAACTGTTTTTCTCAGCAGCTGTAAAGTAGTTTTTACAAGAGCGGTACTACAAATCAGTGCAAAAAATATCTATGATGTTTTTAGTTTAACTCATTTTATTGATGCTATTCAATCACACTCTTAAAAATAACGGTGCTTCAAAAGGTTCTTCAAGCGATGCCATAGAAGAACCATTTTTGGTTCCACAAAGAACCATTCAGTCAAAGGTTCTTTAAAGAACCATCTGTTTCTTACCTTTTTATAATCTGAAGAACCTTCTTTTGCCATAAAGAACCTTTTGTGAAACAGAAAGGTTCTTCAGATGTTAAAGGTTCTTTATGGAACCATTTAGACAAAAAGGTTCTTAAATGAAAAAGTCAATAGAACAGCAATTGTTTCAATCTATCAACAGAGATCCAAATTAAATTAGTAAAAAACTTCTTTACTCTCTGAGTCAAACACAAAATAGATTTATAAATGTTAGCAAGAACAATACAAAAAACAAACAAATAAGAAAAAAATTAATAATAATAATAATAAAGAAAAAAAGCAATAAAAATAAATAAGTAAATACGAATATATACATAAAATGCAGCAGTAAAAAAAAAAGGGGGGGGAGGGGGTTGGGGAATGACTTGCACCTAAGTTCATAAACACTTCCAACAATATTTTTTTTCCTCTGTGCTCTCCATTTATTAATAAATCAGGGGCAAGGGAAATAAATCGTAAAGCCCAGGTATAAAAAAAGGGGTTTTCTTATTTTCTCACCTCTTCCTTTAATATATATATTTTTAAATGTGACAAGAAGGGTTGTCAAGTAGTGTGACATTTTTCTATATTGCCAATTATTGTAAATCTGATCTTTTTCTATTTGAATAAGCTGCATCAGGTCGTGCATCCAATGAAAGTAGCTGGGTGGCAAAGGATTTTTCCAGTTCAGTAATATAAGCCTTTTAGCAATTATCAAGCAGAAGGTGAGTGCATTTGACTGTGAGGGTGACAAGGAAATATTTGAGGGGTGGAGTCCAAATAATGCTAGCAAGAGGGCATGGTTCAATATCTAAAATAAAACATTCAGAAATTGACTTGTAAATTGATGCCCAGAAAGAGGTCAATGCTGGGCAAAGCCAAAAGTTATGATAAAGAGTAGCTGGAGCTTGTCGACGCCGATCACATGTTGGCTCAAAACCAGAGTTGATTTTAGAGAATTTGGCCTTTGCCCAATACACTCTATGCAACAACTTAAACTGTATAAGAGAATGACGAGCACAAATAGAGGCGGTATGTACACGGCAAAGGGCTTTGGACCATTCCTCGTCTGTGAATACATGGTTCAGATCTGATTCCTAATTCTGTTTTATTTTAGAGAGGGGTGAAGAGCCTGACTGCATAATAAAT
>NW_015548239.1:1161499-1178119 GCF_001515605.1 Sinocyclocheilus anshuiensis | reverse complement strand
CCTTTTGTGAAACAGAAAGGTTCTTCAGATGTTAAAGGTTCTTTATGGAACCATTTAGACAAAAAGGTTCTTAAATGAAAAAGTCAATAGAACAGCAATTGTTTCAATCTATCAACAGAGATCCAAATTAAATTAGTAAAAAACTTCTTTACTCTCTGAGTCAAACACAAAATAGATTTATAAATGTTAGCAAGAACAATACAAAAAACAAACAAATAAGAAAAAAATTAATAATAATAATAATAAAGAAAAAAAGCAATAAAAATAAATAAGTAAATACGAATATATACATAAAATGCAGCAGTAAAAAAAAAAGGGGGGGAGGGGGTTCATAAAATGTTCTGCACACATCTGAATATTTGGGTTAAACTGTTCTGGAACAGTGTTGTAAATACAACTTAACTTTACAACTTTTGGAAGGCCAAACAAAGTAGTTTGTCTTTCACAACGAAACACACGGCGGGCTAGAGTGAAATACGAATATATACATAAAATGCAGCAGTAAAAAAAAAAGGGGGGGGAGGGGGTTGGGGAATGACTTGCACCTAAGTTCATAAACACTTCCAACAATATTTTTTTTCCTCTGTGCTCTCCATTTATTAATAAATCAGGGGCAAGGGAAATAAATCGTAAAGCCCAGGTATAAAAAAAGGGGTTTTCTTATTTTCTCACCTCTTCCTTTAATATATATTTTTTTAAATGTGACAAGAAGGGTTGTCAAGTAGTGTGACATTTTTCTATATTGCCAATTATTGTAAATCTGATCTTTTTCTATTTGAATAAGCTGCATCAGGTCGTGCATCCAATGAAAGTAGCTGGGTGGCAAAGGATTTTTCCAGTTCAGTAATATAAGCCTTTTAGCAATTATCAAGCAGAAGGTGAGTGCATTTGACTGTGAGGGTGACAAGGAAATATTTGAGGGGTGGAGTCCAAATAATGCTAGCAAGAGGGCATGGTTCAATATCTAAAATAAAACATTCAGAAATTGACTTGTAAATTGATGCCCAGAAAGAGGTCAATGCTGGGCAAAGCCAAAAGTTATGATAAAGAGTAGCTGGAGCTTGTCGACGCCGATCACATGTTGGCTCAAAACCAGAGTTGATTTTAGAGAATTTGGCCTTTGCCCAATACACTCTATGCAACAACTTAAACTGTATAAGAGAATGACGAGCACAAATAGAGGCGGTATGTACACGGCAAAGGGCTTTGGACCATTCCTCGTCTGTGAATACATGGTTCAGATCTGATTCCTAATTCTGTTTTATTTTAGAGAGGGGTGAAGAGCCTGACTGCATAATAAATGAAAAAAATGTTTTGCAAATATTGGAGACAGTACCTTTACAGAGTTTTGTTTCTAAAACCTGATCAATCTCTTGTTTAGGAAGTGCATAAGGGAAATGATAAAATGTATTTCTTGTAAATTCACGAGTCTGAAGATATCGGGGAAAAAAAAGGGGGGCTTTGGGAACATTCAATTTTTCTGATAGAAAAGAAAATGTAACTAATATATTCTCATGGAAAAGATCATTAATATTTACATTACAATGCCCCTTCTAAACCATAATGCGAAAGATCCATCTGAAATAGAGGGTAAAAAATAAGGATTTTTTATAGGAGACAGGCCTGACATTGCCTGAAAACCAGAATGTTTTCTGAATTGTTTCCAAATTTGAAGGCTGTGTAGTACTAAAGGGTTGGAAGAATAATTGGATGTCTTTAATGGTAACGAAGAGCATAAAAAAACCCCTAGTTTTTTAGGTTGTTTAACAAATTATTTCTGGATTCTTATTGGGCCTCCGTTCCAAGTAAAATCAGAAATCACTTGATCTAAAGTCTTAAAGAATGTTTTTGGTATGAAAACTGGAATACTTTAAAACAATTAAAACATTTTTTAGGAAGAATATTAATTTTTATAGTATTGATTCTGTCTGCAAGAGAAAGTGGGACAGTTGTCCACTTACAGTAGATAAAAGTTACGCCTTCTTTCTTTGCGTGAACATTTGGGTGGCGTTATGCAAATCTTCCCACATAGTGAGGTAGCTATGTGGGGGCGTTAGAACGAACCGTTTTAGGTAGGTGTGGCTGACTCTTAACTTTTATAAAGAATATCTCTTTGTATTTGAGACTTTAGTCTTTGCAACTTTACAGATCTTCTTTATGTACCAAGAGCTCGTAACACTCCAAAGAGAAAGGAAAAATTGAAATCGCATCATATGACCCCTTTAATTATGCAAGTTAAATTTATAACCTGGGACACCACTGAACTGTCTTAGAACATTCAAGACATAGGAAAGACAGGTTTCTGGATCTGAAACAGATAACAGCACGTCATCTGCATAGAGAGAAATTAAGTTTTACCCAGGACACAAATTTATCACCAAACCCAATTTTTTTTAATGTATAGAATAAATAGTCCCACTCAACACGATTGAATGCCTTCTCTGCATCGAAAGAGACTAAGGCCTCAGGCACAAATGAGTCAGACTGAAGTGTAAATTATGTTCATAAACCTTCTGAGATTAAAAAGCCCTGTCTATAGTTTATCAAGCCATTTTGTTCTGGATGAATGATGAATAAATAACAGTTTCTAACTTGAAAGAGATTGATGCTTGGCGCAAAGAAGGAGGGAGACCACCATTATTTAGAGATTCTTCAAAGACAGAGAGAAGCAGTGGGGAAAACTTTTAAAAAAACTCTGCGGGAAAGCCATCTGGACTCCACTCTGCATTTGTGCAATAGATTGCAAAATTTCAGCTAAACTAATAGGTTCATCCAATTTGGCTTTTGATTCACTATTAATTTGAGGAATGTTGAGATTTATATATATATAAAAAAAAAACTACTGGTAACATTAGGATCTTTAAGGGAGTCTGACTGATACAATGAGGAGTAAAAAAGATTTAAATTCATTATTAATTTCTTGGGAGTCTAATACAATATTGCCTTCTTGGGTGATACATTTTTTTGCAGTTTTAAGTCTAAGTTGTAGTGCCAGTGCTTTTACCTGGTTTATCACCGAACTCATAAAAATTGTGTCATGGGTGGTGGAAAGAAGGTTATATTCAAATTGGGAAAAAAAAAAACTTTCATTATATAAGAAATGATCTGGTCTAGTTTACCAATTTGTTCAGAAAGTTCAAAAAGCATTTTATTACGCAACTTCTTAATATAAGCAGAACGAGAAATTACTTTGAGCGTTTCCCAAAGTAAAGATGCAGAAATCCCTTCTGTAGAATTGATTTCAAGGAATGTGGAGATCTTTTCTGAGATAAACTGAACAAAATGGCTATCTGACCATGAGGATTTTAAATGAACAAAATTTACACAATAATTCAAGCTTAGGTCAGTTATACTGCTTATTATATCCTCTCAGTCTTTCCCCGCCAGTATTTTGGAAAAAAGTTGCCAGCCACCGCCAGCGATTTTGATGATTTTCACTAAAATTTGATGGCCTCCAGAATATTTTGCTGTATGAATATTTGAATATGCAATACACCAAAATAAAGATCAGAGCCTCTACTTTTAAACAAAAAAAATCAGTTTTAATCTAGCTTGAGAAAATCACATTTTTATCAAAAACTACATCTGGGTAATATTCAGTACGATTATCAAAGCATAAATCCAGTAAATCGCTTCTATCAACACCTCCAAAGCTTGCACAGACATATACCATTTCCTGGATCAACATTTTACTCCGTAACATTATGTTTTCATTTATATGCTGCCATTGGTGATGATCGCATTATTTTTCATATGCATCTGTTTACATAAGAGATCGCTCGTTTCTCCGTCCTGTACACGTGTTTTTGTTCGGGAGGTTTTGTACTCGTTCAGAAGATGTGTAATAGCGCCCCCTAGTGTATAACAGTGAAAACACGAAAAGCCGTAAAAACTCGTCTTTGGCCCACGTTGTCTTCTAAAAGACGAGATAACTCGTCAATGGCGGCGAAAGATTTAAAAGTGATCTAGAAAAACATGCTCTTGTATTTTTTTTTAAATCATTTTTGTAAAGTTGTGTTTGAAACTGTCTGAACAAACAGACGTTCAAGATGTGCAAAAGCTTGTCTGAGAAAATGATGCATGGCAACAGTTGCTTAGGCAGGATTGGTCAGTAATGGTTTAGGGTGGGGTTTAGCGAAGGGTCAGTTGCTTTAATTTCTGGTCTTTTTAAAGGAAGCACGAAATGGCATTCACAACATGTTTTAGGAGGATATTTAATGACAAAGATTTGGCAAATGTTAAATGGTTAGTTAAAAGTGGAAGTTTATAGAAACTGTTTTAATTTACTGTTCAAAAGTCTGGGGTCAGTATGTTTTTTTTTTCTTTTTCTGAAGGATGATCATGTGACACTGGAGTAATGGCTCATGAAAATTCAGCTTCACAATCAACATAAATTATATTTTAAAACATATTCAAATATAACAGTTCTTTTAAAATGTAATAAAACTTTTTCTGCATTTCTGCAGGTATAAAATAAATGTAACCTTGGTGAGCAAAAGAGACTTCTTTCAAAAACATTAGAAAAACCCCAAACTGTTGAACAGTAGTGTAGATTTCTATAGAAATATAATAGAAATAAAAATGGGCTTGGTGACATCAGTCAAGTCACTTCAGTGGCAGAGCAAGTTATTATATTTTGGTGAAAATTTGTGAAGACTTTTTATGCGCACTGATAAATTGTGTTTATTGTATACAATTTATCAGTGCCAAGCACATTGAAATTGTATTAAAACATTAACATGGTCAATTTAGTTTTTTGCTGACTATTAAACGTAACTACACAGATTAAAGTCCTCTACTGGTTATTAAATTCTACTAAAGTTCCTGTATACTTTCCTGGAATGCTGAGCTCGACTGAAGAGTCACACTAAATTAGGGAAAGCTAGTTAGCTAAACAAAAACCCTGTGTATTTTGGGATATGTGTGTGTGTGTACGTGATGGTCTGGACAGAGATAAGTTTCAGAGGGTGTTTGTTCTTAGAGAGGCCATTCATTATCTTATTTAATACAGCAGACACTGAGCAGATGTTTCTTTCTGATCTTATTATGAACAAATAACATCCAAAGACAGCGGTTCGGTTGAAACAGGTTTCTTAAAAATATAGTGAACTTATTAAATGCGTTCTTAAAATTGACCTAAAATGAAGTGTATTTACACATGCAGAGCCATCATATATAAATTTAGCTCCAAGTATGTTAGCTCATTGGCTGTATCAGTTATTGTACATTGACTGGATAGTGTGTGTTTAATTTTTTTCTTTCTCTTCCATACACAGCCCAGTGCAAGTTTGTCATCACATGCAACCAAGGTGTGAGGGGCGGCCGTATCTTCGATCTGAAGTCCACGGTGGATAAAGCAGTGAAGAGCTGTCCGTCTGTCCGGCATGTGTTTGTGGCCAAGAGAACTAACAATAGCGTGCCGATGGGCAAACTAGACATTTCATTAGATGAGGTAAATCATATAGCAGTGACCTCCTGCAGTGTACAGATTAGAAAGCCAATTTTTTTATTTGGTTTTTATATACCTCTGTCAGGACTCAACAATAGGGATGGTCTGCAACAAAGGAGAAATGCTTTAGAATAAGTAGGATATTAAAACGGTTTACATTTGCCTAAGCATCAAATACATAAATGTTTCCAAGTGTTTTATATCTGCGCAGCAAGTCACATTCTGCTAGGCTTGCACTTTGTAGAGTTTCATCTACCAGAAACAGGGTTTTTGCAAAGCTTTGTGAAGTGGAGAAGGAATGTGTCCCTAAATTGTACCTAATTAGGGCACAGAACCAGGAGTATAGTTCTATTTCTACTTAATTTATGAGTACAGCCTGTCTTGTTTTGTCTTGCCAGAAGTGCCTGTGTCTCTATAGTGATGTTCACCCACTCTGTACAAGGGCAGGACTTTTCCTTGTCTAGAACTGGTCATAGTGGTCACATGTCGACCAGTTTGACAGTCTTCTATTTGTAGGGACAGATCAAGGAAATACTAGATTACATGTGATAAAAAGAAGAGAAAAAAACGTACAGAATTACTGTGCAGAAAAGCTGGTCTGGGCCTCGGTAAACTCTCCATATGATGTTAAAATGGGCTTTAGAGTTATGTTTTAAGATTATTGTTTTGTTTGCAGGGTAAGTATCTTGTTATTTGCAGAAAAGGCATTAGTCTCTGACATTAACAGTGGCAAAACAAGTGGAAAATCCATTTAGACTAAACAAACATTATTATTAAATTACACAACACATACAATACAAGACAATAACAACGAAGGGCGTGACTGAAAGTTAACTCTTTTATATCTGCACGAAAGCATGAAAATTGACTGACTGCTGGACCGAAACTCATACAGGTGCATCTCAATAAACAAGTTGAGTTGAATTACTGAAATAAATGAACTTTTCCACGACATTCTAATTTATTGAGGTGCACCTGTATTAGATATCCAGGCGATTGGTGAATCTGTATTGCACTTGAGTGATTATTAATTCAGTTCTGAAGAACACCAGAGACAATTCCTGAAGCGCTACAGTCACAGCTGCGTTTGAAGGTGTGGAAAGTTGTGCAAGTTGTGCAACATCCATATCAAATAGATCCTCTTGTCACATTGACACCAGCACACCGTGATGATAAAAAACTTCACACCTCATCCTCCCCTTACCAAGCTTATCTTTACAGGATTAACATATGATTTTGCATTTTAACTGAATGAGCGTAAAAACAGCATAAATAGAATAAAACATTCTATATGCAATATGTGATGATTAATGTCATGCAACTACATTTAACAGTTTTCAATTCCAAAGTACTTTATTAGTATGATTGTTTTACATACAGTATTTGCCAATTATACAGCAATACACACAATAAAACAGTAAAAAAAAATAATAGATAGTGCTGATAATATATATATAAAAAAATGCAATGTACTTTTTCTGTCTGTGTCAGGTGATGGCGGGACAGTCTTCAGTGTGTGCTCCAGAGCCCATGGACAGCGAGGAGATGCTGTTCATGCTGTATACCTCAGGTAGTACAGGTAAACCCAAGGGCATCGTGCACACACAGGCCGGTTACCTGCTCTACGCTTCCCTCACACATCAGGTGTGTCTCTGAGCTTCTCTGATCACACGGATGCTGTCACACTAAATATATATTTATATGTGTATTTGTGTATGTGTGTGTGTGTATATATATATATATATATATTTTTTTTTCTTTTTCTTTCAAAAATGTATTCCATACCTTTGACTGGTAATATATATGATGTATAGCGTTATGATTTGTCTGTATACCTGTCTGTTGTTGCAGTATGTGTTTGACTACACACCTGGAGATGTGTTTGGCTGTGTTGCTGACATCGGTTGGATTACGGGTCACAGTTATGTGGTGTATGGACCCCTGTGTAACGGAGCCACATCTGTTCTGTTTGAGAGCACACCTGTGTACCCTAATCCAGGTGAGATATCAAGCGAAATGACCAATACTAATGATCTTTTTTTTTCTTTTTCTTTCAAAAATGTATTCCATACCTTTGACTGGTAATATATATGATGTATAGCGTTATGATTTGTCTGTATACCTGTCTGTTGTTGCAGTATGTGTTTGACTACACACCTGGAGATGTGTTTGGCTGTGTTGCTGACATCGGTTGGATTACGGGTCACAGTTATGTGGTGTATGGACCCCTGTGTAACGGAGCCACATCTGTTCTGTTTGAGAGCACACCTGTGTACCCTAATCCAGGTGAGATATCAAGCGAAATGACCAATACTAATGATCCGTGCAGTATATATAATGCATACACTATCTCTTTTTCAGTTTCAATTTCAGTTTTAGTGTAATGGTTTATCGGCATGATGAATAATTTGCATTTGTACTGCCAAAGCATTGCACCTTATCTGCCAAAAATAAAAGCAATTTAAGTAAAGTTGATTAGAAAAAAATTCCAAATGCATCACATCCTGTTTAATTCTCTCTTTAGTGGAGTGTTTTAGAGACACAGCTATTCAGTTCTGAAGTTTAGTAGTTGTGTCGGTCATGTTCCTGCTCTCATCCATTCTGATAGAGGTGATGACCCCTCTAGATCATGCCAGATAGTGTTGCTGTCCCTCCCAGCCCTTCATATTGAATGAGATAAAATCTCAGATAAAATCATGTGACACATTAACCTGTATAGCGAGTCTTATCTGCCTTTATGAGAGTATTTTAATGGAAATGAGCCCTCATGAGTGGCTGTAAAGCAGTGTACTCTTTACAGTGTAACCTCTACTGGAAACATTTCCTCTGATGTTCTCCTAATAAAACCTACTTAAACCTGGTTTTCAAAAACAGGTATCAATTAGGAAACATTTTTGTGTAACGTTTGTAGTCATAATTACTGTTGATGTTCATGTTTAAACACTTTTTTGTGGTTTCATAACATGTGTTCTGTTGAAGTGCTGTCTCTGGTTGTAAATCAGACTCTTCATTATCTTTGTCTTGACTGTTCGAATGTGTTTTGTGACTGTTTTTAGGTCGTTACTGGGAGACAGTTCAAAGGTTAAGAATAAATCAGTTTTATGGAGCTCCTACTGCCATCAGATTACTTCTGAAATATGAGGAAAACTGGGTGAAGAAATATGACAGGTCATCACTGAAGACACTTGCATCTGGTGAGACTACAGAGGTTTAGTAAATAAATGCAAATAAATAAATACAGATATTGTATTGTAATGTTTTGGAGGTATATTATATTTTTGGTATAGTACGCTACCATTGAAAAGTTTGGGGTCAATAAGATTTTAAAAAGAAAACATTTATTTGCAAGGATGCATTAAATTGATCAAAAGTGATAAAGACATTTATAATGCTAAGAAAATTCTATTTGCTGTTCTTTTGAACTTTACATTCATCAGAGAATCCTGAAAAATGTATTATGGTTTCTACAAAAATATTAAGCATCACAACTGTTTTTAACATTCATAATAATAAGAAATATTTCTTGAGCATCAAATCAGCATATTAGAATGATATCTGAAGGATCATGTAACACTGAAGACTAACAGTTCTAACAGTTTGTTTAAATTGTAATATTTCACATTTTTACCGTTTTTACTGTATTTTTGATCAAATAAATGCAGACTTGGTGAGCATAAGATACTTACCATCCACAAACTTTTGAAGGGTAGTGTATATTAAACACATTCCCATTTTATCTACAATTGCTTACTATATTATTTGATATACCTCCTTAGCTTTTCCACACATCAAACAAAAATAAAATTGACCTGTTATCAAAAAACATTGTTTTAATTACCCCCAGGTTACTTCAGGGGGATACTTTCTGTCATAAGAGGGATAAGTGCATTGCAAGGGCACGATGGGGAAGGGGAACTAGTCGGCTTTTCAATGTGGGTCACCCTTTTCAGACCTTTGTTTTACCAGCCCAGAAATTGTACTTCCGCCACCATGGTATAGTCAGCTCTTTATGGGAGAGAGTTCAGCCACAGTTAAAATTTAGCCTGCTTACTCTGGATGATTTTTAATGAGTCTAGTCACACAGCCTTTGAGATCAACAATGGAAAATCTGACTTTGTGCCAAACATCAAGGACACTAGATTGTGTGCGCAGCCGGTCTGGGTTTTGTTTTTCCGTTTAGGGCCTGTCAGTTGAAAAGATAGGGCTAAGATTTCCTTGAATTGCCAAGTCACTCGATCAAATCAACTTAGAGACAAGTTTTTAAGTGCAGTGTTTTGGTCAATGAATTTGTCTATATAAATGACCATGTGAATGTGTGATCTGTTGGCAGTTGGAGAGCCCATTAATCACGAGGCATGGGAATGGTTCCATAATGTGGTCGGGGATGGACGGTGCCCTCTGGTGGACACATGGTGGCAGACAGGTAAAATTAACTCTGCATGAGACTGTCAATTGCTGCATCTCTTCTTGTCTGAGTATCGTACCCGTAATCCTTAGATTGGCAGCACTGATGGGATGATTTACACCATGTGTGATGTTATTCAGAAATAAATAGATGATTCACTGGGCTCTCTCTCTTCAGAAACCGGCGGGGTGTGTATTGCCCCACTCCCAGCTGAACCAGGAGCAGAGATCCGGCCTGCCATGGCTATGAGACCCTTTTTTGGCATCCAGCCGGCACTACTCGGGGAGAAGGTGATCTATACTTGTTTATTTGTGTCCTGACTCACTGCTTGGTCACTTGTCACAGCTGTCAGATATGAAGTGACATTGCAAGGAAATTGCAAGAAATAAAGTAGCGATTGTGAGATATAGTTGTAATCTGAAATAGAAATTGACAATTGTAAGATGTAGTAATATTATAAAATATAAAGTTACAATTTTGGAAAAAGTCATAATTGTGAGGAATGAAGTTTCAGTTGAGATATAATAATCTAAAATATAAATGTAAAATTGTAAAATAAAATTTCATAATTGTGAGAAATAAATTTGCAATTGTAAGATATAGACATAATCTGAAATAAAGTTAAAATCGCAAATTAAGTCATAATTGTTAGAAATAAAAGTGCAACCATGAGATATAGTTGTCTAAAATAAAAAAGTATAGCTGTGAAATAAAAAGTCATAATTGTGAGATATAAAGCTGCAATTATAGAAAATAAAGCACAATTGTGAGATATAGTCATAAACTGAAAAATGGGTACAATTGTGAAATAAAAAGACATTTGTGAGATTGTAAGATATAAAGCCCCATTTGCAAGAAATAGGCACAAGTGTGAAATATAGTAGTAATCTGTGAAATTAAAAAGTCACAATCATAAAAAAGTGACTGTTTAGAGATACAGAGGCATAATGTAAAATACAAACTCACACTGTGAGACTTGTCAGTTATAACAAATAAAGTCACAGTCGTTATATGTAATGTCCCAGTGTGATATATAAAGTTACAGTTGTGAAACAAAGTCACATTGTGAAATATTAAGTCAATTACGACAAATTAATTCTAATTAGCTCTTTACTTCCTGGTTTTTCTTGTATAGTTAACAACTGTTCTAGATACTTGCTAGCAGACTGTCCTAATCAGACCTAAACATGGGTTATATTTGTCTTTTGCTCCGCCTGGCTCTGCCTGGATCCATGCGTCCAGCCTCTCCTGCTGTGATTAAAGAAAGCTTTGTGTGACAGACAGTGATGAACTTTGAGCCCTCAAATTCTCTACTGCAGCTGGAAAAAAAAGAGTAATAATGCGTGCTGGAACACATCCAATCTCCTCTGAGATGCTCTTTTGTTACCCTCCAGGGCTATTCAAATAGATTTTTACCCCCTCCCATTAAGATCAACCAAGGAGAGACAGGACCTCTCAGTGCACGTGTTTTTGTAATGTAGAATAATCAATTTTGCTTTATTAACAGGGACAGATAATAACGGGAAATGATGTCAGTGGAGCTCTGTGCATCAGCCAGCCTTGGCCTGGAATGGCCAGAACCATATTTGGAGACCACCAGAGATTCATGGATGCATATTTTAAACCGTACCAAGGTGAGCAAGACCCCAGAGGCTCTTGAAGCTCCTTCTTGCTATGAAAGTTATGAAACAGAAAAGTTGGGATACTTGTTGAATTATTTAACTGTTCTTTTTGACTTTGACTTCAATGCGAGGGCATGAGAGGAACGTTAGCAAGCCCTAGCTGGGAAAATGTCAAAATAATCTGTTTGGATTTTTCAAATGTGCCTTTTGTTGTTGAAGATTGTACTAACTCCATTTCAATTTTTACTCCATAAAAAGTTTCAAATAAAGTTAACATGATAGTGATCAGAGGTATAAGCTAGTATAATGGTGTAAACTGTCATAGGTCAGTATTTTACGGGTGATGGGGCGTACCGCACTGAAGACGGTTACTATCAGATCACAGGGCGGATGGATGACGTCATTAATATCAGTGGGCATCGGCTGGGCACTGCTGAGATAGAAGATGCACTGGTGAGACCCCAAGATCCTTTATCACAAGCATAATTCAGCATTCTTGAGCCCAAAAACTGTTCTATAGAGAGTCTGTATTTACAGAGCTGTGCAAATACACTACTGTTACTCTAAAATTTGGGGTCAGTAAAAGCCTGTTCACACCAAGAATGATAACTATAAAGATAACTATATTAGCATCCACACCAGCGGACAATATCGTCTGTTTATTCCAAGCGCATACTCGTCTGCCGCTTTAAATTCTCGAGCTTGTTATAGCAGGATTGATTCTGATTGGCTGTCAATGTTTTTATCATTCATCAGCTGGAAAAAATCGTTCTGAAAGTGATTCCAATGACGCCTTTATCGTTATAGCTGTGGTGTGGACTCTGCTATTCTATAATATTGAGAACGATTTATAGAACTATATCTTTATCGTTATCGTCTTTGGTGTGAACAGGCCTTAAGATTTTTTTTTTTTCTATTTAATTAAAAAATGACTAAATACATTTGTAATGTTGAAAAAGATTTCCATTTCAAATAAATGCTGTTCTTTTGAACTTTCTATTCATCAAAGAATCCTGAAAATTAAGCAGCACTATTTTTTACATTATTAATAAGAAGAAATAATGACGACTGGAGTAACAGCTACTGAAAATTCAGCTTTGCATCACAGGAATAACTATATAATCTATATTAAAATAGTAATATTTTGAAAAATATTATTACCGTTCAAAATAACTGTTTACTGTTTTACTGATTTTTTTGATCAAACAAATGCAGCCTTGGTGAGCATAAGAGACTTTTTTCAAAAACATCTTACTGACCACAAACTTTTGAATGGTGGTGTAGAATCAAACTTTTGGTTGAGCATGTGTGTTCCTCTGTTACCAGGATGAACATCCAGATGTTCCTGAGACCGCAGTGATCGGAATTCCCCATGAGATCAAAGGAGAAGGTGAGGCTCCCGACGAGCCCTCGATTTGTTCTTAATCTCACCTTTTTCATTCATGAGCCATCTGGAAAACCCCCAGCAACCAGAGACCTTTTGACCCCTTCCACTGTGTGCTTTACAACACCCTTGGTCATTGTGAAAACAACATATAACTAATAAACATAATTGACCATCACATAATCAGTGATCAATGCGGATCAGATTTTACTTTGCCAAATGTTGACATGTCTCTCACTTTCTTTTCCTGTCTTTCTCTTTCACCAGTTCCATTTGCGTTTGTAGTTTTAAAAGAATCTGCTTCTGAGAACCAGCAAGCTGTTGTGGAAGAGCTGAGACACCTAGTGGCTACCAAAATAGCTAAATATGCTGTCCCTGATAATTTCCTGGTAAAATCAGTGACTTTTTTTATTGAACCTTATTTTACAGTGTTAACCCTTGATTTATATTATTCTTATGTCATTTACAAAGAATGATTATGACTGATCACAGAACTGTTTTTTGTTTTAAAATCACTGTCTGTGCAGATCTGTTGCGCAGATGGTTTGGAGATTTATTTTGTCAGCTGTGAAAGCATCTCTTCTCTCTTTAAGGTTGTGAAGCGTCTTCCTAAAACACGCTCTGGGAAAATCATGAGGAGAATCTTGCGTAAGGTTGCCATGCAGGACACGAGCAACCTGGGGGACGTCTCCACGCTGGATGACCCGTCTGTCGTTTCAGAGATCATTGAGGCCCATAAACACTACAGAAGTCATGCAGCTAAGAAGTAGAAAAAGACTGTTGGGATGCCACAATGTTTATTTTGAGGAACTATGAATACGAAACTGTGATGACAGGGAAACTGTAAGTAATTCACATGTAAATGTGAGAGTACCATATGTTAACAACACAGAATGGATAAACTGCAGGTTAAATGCTCTCATATGTAGTAAAACTTGCTCACGAAACCCACCTAAACTGGATGTTAGCCCCTCTGTAAGACCGTTAGATGCCATTTAAGGTTTGTACAACTTGAACAAACCTCTTTTTAAACATTAATTATGAAGTTCTGCACAGTGTTCTTCTTGTAGCCAGAGACTAGGTGAGATTTGCTGATTTTATTTTTGTTAAAGGTGCTCAATCAGTTTGTGTTCCAGTAAATCTCACCTTTCTCATATTCTCTTTTTTTTCTTCTTTGAATCCTCTTTGGAGTTTTATGCCTTCATTTCCTAATGTTTGTGACAAGATAAACATGAAATGACTGTGGTTAATAATTTTCAATCAGTATCACAATATTACTATATTATTATGACATGATGCCATTATATTATATATGCTTTGCATATTACTAAGTGGAAGTGTAAATGCTTCCATCTAATTAGATTTTCATTTTATTGGAATAAAAAAACTCTATTTTGAACATTAAAAAAAGGTTTAAAAATATAATTTTGTCCAGCTGTGTGTTATTCTTCCATATATATATATATATATATTGTCTTACCGACTGTGAAATGTTTTCACACATTTGACTTAGCTTTTTAAGGTTATCCTGTATCATTTAGTTATTATTTTATAGTAGTAACCAGTTTGTATTTTGGCAGAAACTACAGTTAATATGATAAATGCGACTCTGCTAGTTTTGCTAAACGTGATGCTTCTGAGAAGACGTGCTACTACCGTGTCTTAAGGACTCTAAACGGATTCCATCCTGATGCCACTTTTCACCCAAACGGTGAAAGGTCAAGAACGGTGGCTTCACAATAGCGCTATCTCCTGGTGAGAGAAAACGTTGCAGTCTCGTTGCAAATAAATTAAATGTAAAACTCAAATATATTCCCTTAATTATTACCTGAAGAAATCAAACGTTTTACACGACTTTTGAAGAACTAATGTGCAGAATTACTTCTCTCAGAAGTGAGAGATTTCTTATTTTTATTTCGAAAATAATCTGTTACATGACATAATAGCAGGTTCATGATACCCTCAGTAAGGTTCTTTTCCATTCTGATATTTCTGACAATAAGGAGTTAGATGATGTCTTAAACTTTATTTGTATGATGGGTAAATACCATATCCACAAAGCTAGATACCTTAAATTTAAACCCAGCTGCAAAATATTTGCTTCTGATCTACATTTACACTTCAGAAAGTCTCCTCTAATAAAAAAAACCCTTAAGACATATCGAATTATAGAACGGTTTTTAAGTACATTTTAATTTGTTATTTTTTCCCTCTCTCCTCTGTATTCCCCCGTATGTTCTGTGTTCTGTTTTATTTGTTTCTTTTGTATTGAATTATATTTGCAATAAAGAAGGTTCCTGATACACAGGTAATACAATTTTAAAAACGCTTTTAAAATGCTTGTTTGCTTGTGTTGCGTTCTGTAAAATCCAAATGACACGGTCGGGCGTCAGGTGACACTGAAAAAAAAAGTTGGCAGAATGTAAAACATTTGTGAGGATTATTACGTTCAAAGGGTCTAAAAAGTGTTCTTGACGTATTTTACTAAGAACTGCCAACTATAAATGGAAGTGAAATGATCCGTTTAATTCCAGTGTGCCCCTGTGAAAGACGATGTCGTCTAAAGCTCCATTCAAAAGGAAGCATTGCAAGCATTATTATTAGTCTGTTGCTGGAATATCAAAAAATAATTTCTAACATTCAAGACCTGTCCGACCTCACCACGAAGCCCCGCCCACCAGTCCCCAATTAGAACGCGCGTTCTTTTTCATTTTATCCAATCGGAACTACGTTTGCTGCACGGACGTTCAGTGTGCGCACCTCTGATTGGTCGAGCGGCGTTCTGGTGTGACGCTAGGCTTTACGCCGACGTTGGGGGCGGAGAAGGAGGGGCGACTCTAATGGCGCATCGCAGTCCGACCGATCCAGCTCTCCACAAATAAACAACAGCAGTACTTCACGATCTGGCCTAATTTGTGCTTTTGCCAATTGTACCGCGCTGCAGCCCTGCTGCAGCACTTTTGCTCATTGAGCAGATTGCCTGGTCTTCTTTTTAGGGGCTGCTCGGAGCACAGAGGCCCAGAGGAAACACGGCGGATCGGTGAGTGTGCAAACATGTAACCATTTGTTAAATGAACAATGTTTCTGCTCGTGATGTTAGTCATTAAAGGGTTTGTTCACCCCAAATTACACCTTCTGTTATCATTTAATCACCCCTGTGTTGCTTTAAAGCTGCATGGCTTTATTTCTTTCGTGGAACACAAAAGAAGATGTTTGGCAGAACGTGAGGGTCTGACAGCCTCAGTCACCGTTGACTTTCAGTGCATCTTTTTCCATACAATGACAGTGAATTGTGACTGAGGTGTCATTATGGTGTCAGTCTGCCTAAAATCTTCTTTTGTGTATCTCTGAAAAAAAAAAAAAAGTCTTGCAAGTTTGAAACAACGTAAGGGTGAGTGAATAATGATCATTTTTTATTATTTCGTGAACTATCCATATAATGGTTTCAGAAACATGTTGTTGAATAAATAAGTTGTGTGGCAGAAATATGCTCCTCAGTTCGTTTGTTTCCTTTTATGTTTTAAACCATCATTTACTATGGTAACCCTGTAAAGGCTGATGAAATAGTCAGAAATGTAACAGTTTATTGAACCTTTAAACAAAATATTCAAATTTAAAAAAGATTCCATATGTGTTTGTTTTGTATCATATTTGGTGTATCAGGCTTTTACATTTATATTTAGTAATTTAGCAGATGCTTTTATCCAAAGCGACTTACAAATGAGGACAATAAAAGCAGTCAAAACTAACAAAAGAGCAA
>NW_015548239.1:1118688-1160636 GCF_001515605.1 Sinocyclocheilus anshuiensis | reverse complement strand
GAATAGAAAGTGCTAGAGTTAGAGGGTCAAATAAAGGTGGAACAGATGTGTTTTTAGTCGTTTCTTGAAGATGGTTATGGCCCATGTAGTATTATAGTGAGAATATATAGTGCTTGTGGAAAAACATTACTTTTTTTTTATTCAGAGACCCAAACTGAGCAAAAAATATACAGTTTGGTGCAGATGTTATTTATATGGTGAAAAGTAAGATTAAATTCTGATAGAGTATAATGTAAATCAATGAGATTTTTATAGGCGTATAACAGTACTTAAAATGTATCGAGACAATATTAAAATGTTTAGTTTTATGATCAAAGCTCTTAATTTTAATTGTAGGGGGCAAAACATATATTAAAACACAATATGATGATGATAGATGTACAAATAAACATTCCTCAAATGCCTCTTGTATCGTTGTGTTGATTCTTACATTCAAACATGGAAAAAAAAACATGCATAATCAAGCAAGCCTAAGTTGCAAATTTTGAAATATTGCAAACAATATAAAGGTTATTGTTAAAAAAATATAAAGTGTGTTTTACAGCACATAGGCACATGTATCACAACCGGAAGATGTAAAAAAAAAATGTATTAAGAGGCTTTTTACTTGTTAAAAAAGATTGAACATTCACAGTGCTGAAGGCATGTGGTAGATTGTGTGCAACATGTTATCATGTTGATAATTTAGTGGACTTAGAAATGTATGTATTAAATATGATACAGTAGGCTTTATTGGGTTAAACTGAATGTATTATTGCATATTTATCTGTTTCAATCCCATTGTAGCTTTTAAAACAAGGTGTGATATGTACAAATCTTCTGTTTGATCCTACATGCTGAGATATTGACATGACCTTTAATTCCTCCATGTCTTCTGTTTCCCTATAGAGAATATGTAACAAACATCAACATGACATCCAGATTTAGTAAAACATATACACGGAAGGGAGGAGAGGCCAGCTCGAAGTTTGACGAAGTGTTTTCTAATAAGAAAGCTACGCTTAGCACCAAATGGGGAGAGACCACCTATAAGGCACAGTTGGGGGTCAAACGGCCCTCGTTCAAGCCAGAGGTTCCTGAGCTGACTAAACGACCCTGCTTTGATGATGACGACAGCTCAGAGGACCCGTTTGGCTTTGATAGCGACGATGAATCCAAAACTGTCACATCCAGAGTTACTCCACAATCTGAGTCGGGCTCAGATGCAGCAGGATCCGGGAACGAGCAGTTGAAGACCCAGGCAGAAAAGTCCAGTCAAGGCACAGCGGTGACTGCGGTGGGTACTTCCACCTTGGGCAGCAGCCCAAACATCAGCACCAGGGTGGTTGGTATGAATAGCCCAGGTAGGAAATTAAGTAATCGGCAAAGTTTGCTTTGCTGGAACACACTATTCATGCAGAAACATGTTAATTACCTGAGAAAGATCTTTAAAGGGAGAGTTCATGAGAGCAAAGTGTCCATCAATTATACCCTTCGAAATTCTTCATTCTGAAGGGCCCTTTGAAGTGGCCAGTTTTGAGCACTTCGGTTTGGAATGACCCTTTAATATGGTGGCCATGATTGCTCTCACTCCGAAGGAGGATTTATCCCATTTGGAACGCAGTGAGTGAGAACTCAAGAACTGGATCGTAAATGATACAAAACCTTACACAAAATGATAGCGGTTTTGTAAATTGGATCAACCAATTGATTGGACAGATCACACTCTCGTTCACAAATCAGAAATTGTTACTTCTCTCATAAATCCATTATTGAAAAAAAAAAAAAAAGTATTTTCCACTAACAATGATTTGAATTTTGGCTATAAGATTTTCTGTCATCATTTTTGTCCATCCATTGATGGTTCACAAAGCTAAAATTTTTAAGCTGCATAAAGTTTATTAAGACATTTTAAAAGTAATCCATATGAATCAAGCAGTTTAATCCAAGTCTGCTGGAGAGACACAATCGCTGGGTGAAAATGAGAGGATATTAAAAATATCTCAATTTGTGTTCCAAAGATCTGAAAAAAAATCTTATGGGTTTGAAATGACATGAAGAGGAGTAAATGAATGAATTTATGGGTGAAATAGGTGCCACTGAGTGTGTCTGTAATGTAATTCACATTATGGCTTTGCAGTTTCTTTTAACTTCCGGACAGTCATTATCACACGAGAAATGATGTCATCATGACACAATTATTATTGTGCCTGTGCCATTGTTCTAATGAGCCCAAGCACCTGGCTTTGGAGTAATTTAGGGTGCTTTACTGGTTAGGCTGCTATATTACAGGTTACTGAATATGACCTAGATCACTTTAGTCAGATCCATATTATGATGTCTGAGTCATTATGATGACCTCACCATTGTGCTATGGTGGGGTGTAGTCTGTCACTCTGTCTTTCTGCAGCAGGTTATACTGGTTTTATTCAATGCTGAGAATAGCAGTAGCTCTGCTGAAGTCTTCGCTCTGTAGTCGAGGGGCTCGTGTAAGCACACTAGCATGGACTCTGGGGCTCAGCAGGATATTTTCAGCCCTATGCAGTTCCACACTTTCCCTCGGCTCTTTAGCAAGGCTAATTACAACCCTTAGAGGAGCAGTGAAACAAGGACTTAGGTTGTGATAACCCTCTAAGGACCATAAAAATTCTAATAGTAATAATTATATCTACGTACGTGGAAACTTTTATTATGGGGCTTGAAGGAAATGTACTCACCCTTTCGTCGATCCAAACCTGTATGACTTTATTTCTTCTGTGGAACACAAAGAAGATATTTTGAAGATTGTGCTGGTCGCTTTTTTCCATGCAGTTGAAGTGAATGGAGAATGTAGCTTTCAAGCTTCTAGAAAGATGCAAAGGCACCATAAAACCATCATAAATTGGTCCATATGACCAGTGTGCTATTTCCCGGGTCTTCTAAAGTCATTGTTCACCGAAAATCTTTTTTTTCCCCTTGTAGGATTCATGAGAGAAGTTGTGATATCTGATTTGTGAACTAGATGTTCTTTTAGGTCCTATCTTTTCAATTAATTGATTGATCCAGTTCACAAAACCGCTGAATGACTCGTTCACAATCCGTTTCTCGAATTCTGCTCAATGTGTTCAACAGAAGAAAGTAAATCATACAGGTTTGGAATGATGTGAGGGTGAATAAATGATGACAGAATGTAGATTTTTGTGTAAACTATCCCTTAAAGAATTCAGGGTTGTCACATTTGTTATTTTTGTTTGATGTACTATTTGATATAATTTTTTTATATTGCTATAGTTTGTTTAGACAGTATAATTTTAGATAGCATTATATATTTTTTGTAATGTTATATAGGCTATATTTCAACAATATAAATATATGTAATAAGCATTTTTTGCTATTACTTATAATTAAACAATACTATTTAACTGTTTTATTTTAAAATTAATTATATTGCATATAGTATATATTTAAAATACAGTTTTTACGATTTTACATATGTATTTTTTTTATTTTGCTATATATTCAAACAAGACTTATTTTATATAACAAAGTTGTGGTTTGATGTTCCACTATTTTAGGATTGCATTTTTCACAAAAAACCAACACTTGTTTTAACCACAATTTTATTTATTTATTTATTTTTTTATAATTTTTTGTAGCTACAACATTTCCAGCCTCATCGCATGTCACTGGTACTGTAGGAGCCTGGAGCAGATCCAGTGTCACAGTAAGCAAACCAGTCTCCCAGATCTCCTGCTTAAAAACCCACAGTAGAAACATCTCTGACTGGGACTCTTTCGGGGAGGACTCTCCTCCAGGGGCCGGTGAGGGGAGTTCTACCCAGGCTGGAAACTCTTCTGATGGGCTCAAGAGCTCAGAACAGTGCCCTGCTGAACCTGAACCTCCAGTGGAACCTGTTGACTTTGAGCAGCTTCCGCTTCTTAAACCATCCAGCGACAGAGTGTACCGACGGCCACGGAATAAAGGGACGGATAGTTCTGGAGCCATTGACGCACCAGTTCCTGCTGTGAGCTCAACACCAGCTTCTGCACTGGTGAAGAGCACTGCTGCAGGGCTTGCTGGGAGTTCTGAGGTCAAGCCTGCAGGTCGGGGCCGGGTGAGGGACTACACGGTTCTTCACCCGTCCTGTGTGTCCGTGTGTAATGTGACTATCCAGGACTCAATAGAAAGGAGCGTGGATGATTTTGCCAGCCCAGCGCAAGCTGACATAGGAGAGGCAGGAACCTTTCGGAGGAAATCAGACACACAACCTTCCAAGCCTACCAGGTACAATATAAACACTCTCTTGATTCATCAAAACAAGTCTTTTTAGTTGTGTTTTCTTTTTTTAGGAAGTTTTAATTTGCTTGATTAGGTTTATATTGGAAGCAAGTAATATCAGTGGTCATTTATTTAAACAATACAATTTTATGTAACGTTGTGGATTTTATAATGCTTTAGTATATATTTATTCATATATAATTTGTATCATTTAAAGAGCAGGTCATATGGGTTTTTGAAAAATATCTTTTGCAGTTTATAACGTAGCTATCCTTAAATGAAAACCATCTGCAAAGTTGTTAATCAAAAAAGTGCATAATAAATAAAGATATTGTCTCTCAAAGAGAGAGTCGATTCTGAATTGCCTTAACGAGTCGTCATATTTTCGAATCTTTTGCCTGTTACCGGTATGTCACTGGGTAAGACATTTGCATAATCCCCGCCTGCCCACGAAATACGAGCAGAGTCTGACCTGCCCACAAACACTTCCGCTAGTTAGTGTGTTTACATCATGTTGAGAAGACGCTGTGTTCAAGGATACCACAGAAATACAATTCGATCCTTTTGTTGTGTGCATGTCATTTTACCAAAGACTGCTTCTCTAATCTTGGCTTTTATCTTCATTGGCTTCTTCTATCTTCTTAATTTGGACTAACAAGCTCTCCGAAGCACAACCTGTAAGTACGATTGATACGTTGTGTGTAAATTTTCAATTGAGTGCTCAAAATACCAAGTTTTTGTGCTAATATGTGATGTATACCTAGTGCAGCTTTAGGTTTCCAGGTAAAGCACGATATTACTGTCTTACTGAAGTAGTTCTGATAATTCGCGGTGAATCCACTATTTCCTAAGAATGTGTCGATTAATGTAGACTGACGTTGTTCTAATCACTTCATTTAAATAATAAAGAATGTAGTGTAGCACACAGACTTTATAATCATTGTGAAATTGCTGTTTATTTTACTGCACCGGCAGCTATAGGGTTAATGCGGTAGAGACGAGCGAGTTAGTTAGGCTGGTGCTCCTGTGATACAGCTGTTCTGTGTTCTGATTAAAAGTTAAGACACAGAGCGTCTTTTGTCTGGCGTTCTTCAAACATTACAGTAGACATATTTTGGTTTACAAACTGTATTGTTTCATCAGTTAGTCACGTTAGCACTCGGCTAACGTATCCACCATTATTGTTTTAAGTGTTCACATTTTAGCAGCTAAACTTTAGCTGTGGGATGGGTTTTTGAAAAGTATCTCTTTTGCAGTTTATAACGTAGCTATCCTTAAATGAAAAAATCTGCTAGATTTTAGCAGAGTTGTTAATCAAAAAAGTGCATGATAAATAAAGATATTGTCAATAACAAGCTCTCCGAAGCACAACCTGTAAGTACGATTGATACGTTGTGTGTAAATTTTCAATTGAGTGCTCAAAATACCAAGTTTTTGTGCTAATATGTGATGTATACCTAGTGCAGCTTTAGGGGCAAATGACTCTAATATTAAATGTATATTCTGAGAAAATGACAATGTTTTCTGACCTTAGATGCATTTAAACCTGTTGTAGGGGACTCCAAGACAATATTAGGACACTTTAAAATACCATATGACCTGCTCTTTAAGATTTAATATACGCATACTTAAGATAAGGTTTACAGCTTTAAGGTTTAAAATTTGCATACACACACCACTGCTCAGTGAGAAATGGATTAATATGATTTATTTTGCTGTGATGCAGAAAACTTGAGAACAGAGAACTAGCTTATTGTCATCTGGATTTCTCTTTTCATACTCGCTTTATAATTTTTTTTAGGTTCAGACCCACTCAGAGTAAAAGTAAAAAGGAGACGAAACTGGAGTTTTTTGGCTTTGAGGAGAATGAGGCTCAGGACGCAGATGGAGACGCCACTGCATCCGGCAGCACCAGCTACAAGATCAAATACTTTGGTTTTGACGACCTGAGTGAGAGCGATAGTGAGGATGAAGACGACTCAGCTAAAGAGAGAAAGAAGAATAAGAAAGCAGTGACGGAAGCTTTGACAACCAGCGTGGGCAGTCCCCAGATCAACGACTCGCAGGAGAGTCAACAGAGTCAAAGCAGCCTAAGTACAGGTACTCACAAACTCACTTCCTCGCTAATGCATGGTTTCATTATTTAATTAGAAGCATGCTTTATTAGATTGTGCTGGTTTTAACCATGTGAGAACACTTTTTTTTTTTTTTTATTCAATTAACTATTTTGAAGAGATTTTTAATAGAGCTTAACCAAATACAGTAGAGTTCTTAGCAAAAATAAATTGTGAAAATCTGATATAATTTAGCCATACATTTTCTTTCCATGAAAATAGCCACAGAAGCTGGCATGGCATTAAACACAAACAAACAAACAAACGTTATTTCATTAGAGCATTAATGGGAATTTAAACTATAATTATGGATAACGATTATTTGTAGAGCTATCTCTGGATTCATGATGTCTCTTTTTTTTTTTTTGTAATCTGTTGTCAGATTCTCAGGAGTCGCTGGATGAGACAGGAGCTACAGGCTCACAGAAGGACCGACATGGAAAGCAATCGGACAAGTCAAAGGAGATCGGACGCAAGATCTTCAGTGGGCCAAAAAAAGTAGAGCTAAAAACGCTTTAGCAGAAACAGAGTAACTTTATTATAAAGCTACATTTGAATTTTTAAAATAACAAAATTGTGTTTATTTTGTGTGTGTGTTTAATGCAGTCTCCTGCTAAAGCCGTATATAATGCTCGTCACTGGAATCAACCTGAGCCGGAGGAAGTGCCTTCTTCTGCTTCCTCTCATACTGTGGCTGTACCTGTACGTAAAGTACTCGGTTCATGACCTCTGAACTTCATGCATTTCCTCTGTCTTTGCAGACCGTAATGATGTTGTTGTTGTTGTTTTGCAGAAGGCCAGTGTGTCCAGCAGCAGCAAAGACACAAACTCCCATAAAGATGATGGAGTGTTTAAAGCCCCACCCCCTCCGCCTAAAGTCATTAAGTCTGTCACTATCCCCACTGAGCCATACCAGGACATTGTCACTGCACTAAAATGCAGGAAAGAGCACAAGGAGGTGAGCAATACAATCTGGGAAATAATGTAAATCATTCTTTCTAAAATGTTTCCACTTTTAGTAATTTTAGTACTTCATCTTAAACTTATATTATTTCATTTAGTTCTTTTACATTTTTCATCCAGTATTAATGTTTTTCATCTAATCTTTATTTCAATTAACATTTTTTTTTTAAAGATTTAGTTAAGTTACAACACTGACTTGAACAAAGGACATGCTTATATTTTAATATAACTGTTTCTTCCTTGCCCTGTGTGTCTGTGTGTGTAGTTGTACACGGTGGTCCAACATGTGAAACACTTTAATGACGTAGTGGAGTTTGGGGAGAATCAGGAGTTCACTGATGACTTTGAGTATCTGGAGACGGGCCTGAAGAGCACACAACCCCTCAACACACGCTGCCTTAGGTGAGACAAACTCTGAAAGGAGTATTCTGGGTGTTTTGCAACCTCATGCCTAGGGCTGCACAATTAATCGAAATTAAATCGCAAAGGCAATAAATCGTGATTAGGCAGAAGCTGCGATTGTCATGCGTATCTTTCAGTGAAGCACAGTTTTGTGATCAGTAGTAAATCTCCATCCGAAGGCCAGAGGGCGCTCTCGCGCTGAAAATCTAAATATGCCCCGACACGATTAGGCAAAAGCTGCGATTGTCATGCGTATCTTTCAGTGAAGCACAGTTTTGTGATCAGTAGTAAATCTCCATCCGAAGGCCAGAGGGCGCTCTCGCGCTGAAAATCTAAATATGCCCCGATCGCTGCAGCTGAATAAACAGAAGATTTAACTGCTTTCATTGATTCAACGTGACTAATAAACACAGGACTACGGCAATATATGGTTTATCTGAGTTCTTATACTTTATTATGATGAAAATTATAATAATATCTATAATGAAATGCTAATCGACATAGCCTTTATCACTGCTTAGAATACAATGAAATATTGTGTGCCTTAATTATTCGGTTTAAGAAGCCACATCATCTCACAGAAGGATTTATTTCAAACACTCGACTGACGTTATGAAGTGAGTTTGGAGTAAAAACATGTTATTAAATGTGGTATTTTCACGTGCTCTCAGATGGAGCAGCATTTACTACGCAGAGCCATAGTTCACTGAGAAGATACGCAAACAGCTGTCATTATCACGAACGATTTCTTCGATTTCATAATCCTACGATTATATCGTCTGCGATTATGAACGCGATTTTGCATAGCTTGTCAGAGAACTACGGCTCTGTGTAGTAAATGCTGCTCCACCTGAAAGCAGGTGATGGAGATTTACTACGAATCACAGAACCGGCTTTACTGACAAAATGTGCATGACAATCGCGATTAATCGCGTTCGATTAATCGTGCAGCCCTACTCATGCCTATGTATCACAGCTGTAATTTGCTGTGAATTATCGCAGATAATGATTTCAACTATGAAAGTGGTTCAGTACAACCCTAAATCTTTCTTTGCAAATTGCAACATGCTGTTGTTTCTTAAGTATTATTTATATGCTATAATAGTATTTATTAGGGGTGTAACAGTTCACAAAAATGATGTTTCGGTACGGCGGGGTGGAATTAAATATAAAAATTGCTTTTTTCCTTTTCATTAAGCAATGGTTTACTGAACAAATTTCGGCTCTGTCTTTAAGTAAAATAAATTATATGAAATTATATTTAAAAAATCTATCTCATCTAATGCTACAAACTGTATAGGGAGCCCTGTTGCACATCGTATTAAAGGTTAAAATAAACAACAAAGCCCAAACTATTGTATTCAGCCGCTATTTATTTTAAGATATAATAATCAACACTCTAGAGAAAAAAATAAAAAAATAAAAGCATCTACATGTTCATTAACTTCCAAATCTAATTATAAAATTACTTTCGACTCCAATTCGTTGTTGAAATGTAATCATTTTCACAGTGTCTGTCTTAACTTGTTTTTATGACCGATTTATGTCAACGAAAGAGCCATTTTCAGTACGAATATGTGTAACGTTACACTTTTAGTATTTATTTATATTGTAAACTTTTTATTTTTTTGTTTTATTTTATAGTTTCTTTTTTGTTTTAGTAATATTTTCTTTGTTTTAAGTTTTAGTAGTTGTATGTGTTTTTGTCATTTTGTATCATTTTTTTGTTTGTTTTCTATTTAACTTTAATTAATTTTTTATTTCAGTTTTAGTAATTTTAGTACTTCAGCTTATTTTATTTCAGCAACATTTCTCATTTCCATTTAAGTGTTTTAATGTGATATTTATATTGTGTTTTATGTCAGCGTTATTTTAATTAACACTCTTTAATAGTTTTAGTTAAAGCTGCAGTCCGTAAGTTTTGCCTCTTTGTCGCCATCTCTGTTTGAAAACCTGGAATTGCAGCTGTGTGCGTAATTATCTAGCTTGCGTGGGTTGTGAGTTGGGCGGATGAATCTAATGTTCTGAAGAGTATGTGTGGCAGTCAGTCACCGCACCGGTGTGGATATTTACTGTACTCACAATCGCAGATTCTAGCCTACGTCTTGGAATATGACCCAAATAAGAATTTTCACCGTATATTGCCATCTGTATATATGTATGTATATATATGTTCTTTAAAAAGCGTTCTCACACACAAAGACACGTTTATAACAAAAACCACTAATCCTTTTTTCCTCCTTCATTTTTGACTGCAGTATAATCAGTCTGGCCACGCGCTGTGCCATGCCGAGCTTCCGCATGCACCTGAGGGCCAGAGGGAAGGTGGCCCAGGTCTTTAAGATGCTCAGTGATGCCCAACAGCACCCGGTAAGTGTCTCAATCAGCCCCTAACCAACAAACCAGTCATGCAACCACCAACTGTCGTTAATTTATTAAAAAAACCAACTAATCTGTATAACCAAGCATCATTCCAAACTGTCACAGCTCTATCATTATGAACACAGCTACAGTGCTATGTGGAGAAACAGTTTGTTTACTTCATTAGTATACATTAATTGGAGATGTAATCATCTCCGCCGGCAGACAAGGGAGAAACGCAAACAGAAGCTGAGCCGTTACTCTGTGAATCTCGTTAGTTCAATTTACACAGATGGAGCGTGAATGTTTGCCTTGACTCTTTCGGATTGACTTGAATTTATTTGTGTGTTGAAGGATGTTCAGTAAAAATAAATTAAATCCACTTAATGAGTCAAGACAGATGTTTAGAATAAAGCAAGTCACTAGAGGCCTTGCCTTGCAGTAAAGCAATGTTTTTTTTATTGCAAAGTGACTTGTTTTTGAAAGTTTTGTGGCATTAAGTTCATGTCTGTTATCTCTTGAGGCCATCTATATGCTGGCGTACTGTACTCCTAAAAGTTAAGATAAGATATTCTGAACATTTTTCTTCTCTCTCTCTCTCTCTCTTGTCGTTCCTCTGGATCTGGTAGAACCTGGCTCTTTGCACAGCGTCTCTGATGTACATACTGAGCCGAGACCGGCTAAATATGGATCTGGACCGGTCCTGTCTGGAGCTGATGATCAGGCTGCTGGAACTAGAGCAGGATGACTCTGTAGCAGACCAGTTAACAGCTAAAGAGATGAGTCGAGTTAAAGAGAAGATCCGCAAACTCTGTGAAACAGTCCACAACAAACATCTGGACCTAGAAAACATCACAGTGAGTGACTTCTGTTTCTCACACCTTTGATGTCAGAACTGACACAGAAAACCAGTGAATGTTTTAGAGGAAATGTTCTTCCATTCACCTTGGCTTTGTTCAGACGGGCAGCAAAAATCTGTTTTTATGTTTAGCTGTTTGTAGACTGAATAGCGAAAAAAAAGCATAGGAAATCAAATGCAGTCTTTGATACATAGTATTTTTAATTTCGACAAATTTTACATTCGCTACTTTTTAAAAGTTAGGGATTTGTATGATTTAAAAAACAGTAAGACTGTGAAATATTATTACAATTTAAAAGTATTCGAATATATTTTGAAATGTAGTTTATTCCTGTGATAGCAAAGCTGAATTTTCAGCATCATTACTCCAGTCTTCAGTGTCACATGATCCTTCAGAAATCATTCAAATATGCTGATTTGCTGCTCAAGAAACATTCCTTCTTATTTATGTTAAAAACAGTTGTGCAGCCTAATTTGTTGTGGAAACTGGGGCACTTTTTTTTAGGATTCTTCGATGAATAGAAAGTTAAAAAGAACAGCATTAATTGGAATAGAACGATTATACAATTTTATACAATTATATGTCTTTACTGTCACTTTTGATAAATGTAATGCATCCTTGCTGAATAAAAAAAAATAAAAATCTTACTGACCCCAAATTTTGAATGGTAGTGTTAGTATAAAAAAATTAGGGTTCATTTCTGAACCGACGGGCCTTTCAGAAAGAAGTCTCTATTTTCGTTAGCAATCTCTCAAATGTAAAGTGCTGCTTCGGTTTTAAAATTGAAATAACCTTTTGAAAATACTCCTTTTTACTTTGCATGTGCATCTGCTTGATGCTACTTTTTGCATCTCAGACGGGTCACTTAGCGATGGAGACATTACTGTCTCTGACGTCGAAGCGAGCCGGAGACTGGTTTAAGGAAGAACTGCGTTTACTTGGGGGACTGGACCACATTGTAGATAAAGGTACCCTAATTGAGTATATCTGTACTTGATTTGTATGTTTGTTGAAAGAAATGGCTAGAAATATATATTTTTTTGCCCTCAGTTAAAGAGTGTGTGGAGAACTTGAGTAAAGAAGAAGATAAAGAGAGTCTGGTGGCATCACTCTGGGGAGCGGAGCGCTGTTTACGAGTACTGGAGAGTGTGAGTGGACACCAGATGATAATAATGAAATAATTAATAAAATAAAAATTGTAATTGATTTCCTTTAAAGAAGGACCTGCAATAATTAAATAACCTGCAGTAAGTAAATAATAACATGGACTTTATTGACCTAATTTTATTTGTAGTGGTGCTGCTGGCCTCTTCTTAGAGATACTTACTCTGTAGATCTGATCAGTTTTTGGAAATTGCACCAAATAGAATGAAACGGATATGATGTAAAATTGAATAAATGTAGTAATAAGCTAATTAACAGCTTTAAAAACGTTTACTGCAAGTTGATACGATACCTTTGACTGCCCTTGAGGAAAATGCATGTTATTTCAGTGTATAATTAATTTAAAACATATTCCTCTTTCACATCCAGGTGACAGTCCATAATCCTGAGAACCAGACTTATCTGATCGCCCACAAGGAGTCCCAGCTCATAGTATCCTCAGCAAGGTGTGTGTGATGATATAGAAAGTATGACGCAGTTTTGCTTTGTGTGATAGGGCATTTTGTCATTCTGAGGTTGTGCTTTGTGTGTGTGTGTGTGTGTGTAGGGCCCTGCGGCATTGTGAGCAGATGATACAGCGTTACAGCCGAGAGGTCTCTTCATCAAGCTCCGCCCTCCCGCAGAGTAGTCATAGCAACGTGGGCAAGGCCGTGGAGGATTGTATGAGAGCCGTTATCGGAGTTCTGCTCAACCTCACACATGATAACGGTGAGACACTTTTAGATGCGTGACAGAGAGGATTTATACAGTGCTCACCAAGTACTGTATTTGTAAATGCAGAATGAAGCAATATAAAATAACTTTGTTGTATAAATGTTAAGATAAGAATGTAAAATAACCCTCACATCTTCTCTCTCTCTCTCTCTCTCTCTCTCTCTCTCTGACCCCTCAGAGTGGGGCAGCACTAAAACCGGTGAGCAGGATGGCCTCATACAGACAGCACTGGACTCTGTTCTGAAGGTCCCACGCTATTTGCCTCAGGAGCAGAGATTTGACATCCGTGTCCTGGTGAGAAACCCACAACATTAATTACACGGACCTGCATCTTAAGAAATATCAATTAAAAAAATTATCAGTTAAAAAATATCAATAAAAATGTTTCATCACATAGAATTTTTTCATAATATAATATTATTCATTATACAGTATATATTAGTGCTGTCAATGTTAATCGCAATTAATCCCACCTAACATTAAAGTTTTTCAATATACTTTTATATTGCAATAATTTCACATTAAATCTTCAAATTAAAGTAGAAACAACATAAAGACAGTATATTTTTTAATATTTGTTTAGTGGCATCTTATTTTTATTTCTGAAGGTGAGTATCACTGATATCAATACTACTGATGTCTCTAGGAAATACTTTTTTACCACCTAATATTTAACAATTGACTACTATATCCATTCAGCATTACAGTAGCTGTAATTGAGAGCTATCAATTATATCATTTATTAGACTTTAAAAAATAACAACTTTTAGTGAACTTAAAACAATCTTCACATAAACCCATTATAATAAATGTCATATTTAGCTTCCTGTGCCCTTCAGCAAGTAGGAAATATACAGAAATTGAATTGAAAGTTGTCAAACACTAAATTCTAAATTAAATATGGATGAGTCCTTAAAGTTCTTTTTTTTTTCTTTTGTTCTTTGATTAACAGACATCACAGCAGCTGGTTATTTGGCTGCCGCTGCTGAACATGACGCAGATCTGACTCATATATAACAAATACTTACATGCATGCACAGTTTTAATGCAGCTTTATTTGCCTTTTTTAGTAACTTCATGACTTAACTGACGACATAACTACAACATTGCATCTTCGTAGTTTCATTTGCGCATTAATATGATATAACTCTTTAATATAATACAGCGCGTGCCACCGCATTTGTGCGTGCAATTGAAGAGCACGTGCTACGAGCATAGTATACCGGCTGACAGGACAGGAAAATTGGTTTTGACATGGCCTGACAAAATCTCATCTGACCGCAGTTCACTGTTGTTCTACTGAAGCTCCCTCGTCACCTGTAGCTTTTCCGTGCTCGTTTGACTAGCGCCTGGCGCTGAGTTGAAGTTGGCGTGCACGTCTGAAAAGTCTCCCGTTCGATGTGGTCGTAAAGATGTTCTGCATCTAAATAAACGCAATTCTTGTCAAGAAGTTGGAACTGAGTTTGTACTCCGTACTACTGACTGGTTCTATTAGTTTTAGTATTGACTTGGTTTTGAAGTGCCGGTGTTTTTGACATCAGAATGTCAAGTGTGACAGTGTTTTATCTGTGCACAGGGTCTGGGTCTACTGATAAATCTGGTGGAGTACAGTGCCAGAAACAGACACTGTCTGGTGGAGATGGAGATAGACTTGAGCTACATGATCGAGACGGAGGTACACGTGAAGATGGAGAGTGACGTGAAGACAGAAGGAGAGGAGGAGAGTAAGACAGACGAACAAAAAGAGAATAAAACAGAGGGCGAGAAGGAACCCGCGACAGTAAAGTCGTCAAATGCGCTGGCTACTCTAGTTCAGGTGACTGTAGTCTCCACGTTTGGTCTGCGAGATTCTTTCATAAGGCTCTTCAAGTGTTTATCCTTAAATCTGATATTGGCCAACTAAACCAAGTGTTTCTATTTGTCTGTGTAGCTCTTTCTTGAACGGGAACAAGCGGCAGTGCTAGCTGAGGCACAGACCGATGACCTCATAAGTGAGGCGCCCAAATCTCAGGCAGACCAGAGTGGAGAGTGGAAAGAAACATCTGGAGAGATCCAGTGGGTTGCCTCGGAAACCAATGACACAAATGACAAGAAAGAGGAGGAGGAAGAGGAGCTTGACCTCAATAAAGGTACAAATTATTCACTGATATGGCTCAAATAAACACTTGTTGTGACTTGTTTGGATTCGACTTATGACTATTTTGCATAAGAGCAAAATATTTCCCCATGCAGATTTTGCATCAGGTTCACGTTTTTCATGCAAAAAAATGTTTTTTTTGTGTGTTTTTTTTAAATAGTCTTTTGATACCCTGCTGTGTGTTATAATATACTTTATGTACTTGTGTAGGGGGAAGCTTTTGTGTAAACGTCCTGTCTTTCTTTTTCAGCCCTGCAGCATGCTGGGAAGCACATGGAGGACAGCATTGTGGCGTCATACTCAGCTCTTCTCCTTGGGTGTTTATGTCAGGAGAGTCCGGTGAGCATCACTTCTGTTATTCTTAGTTAGTTGGGTAATTAGTTGGGTTAGTTTTGAACCAAAGCAACTATGTAGTTTTGTGTATTTTTTGTGACTTTAGAGCCCCCTACAATTAAGTGAGTGGAATTCACTGTGGTAAATATACCAGTCCTCTCTTTTCATGCAATGTTGTATTCTCGCACCCTCACAGAGCAAACGTTTGTGTGGAACCATGGGAAAGAAACAAAATCCATTCACCTTATTAGAAGTCCCATCAGAATCATTTTGAAACTGATTTTTCAAGTTGAAAAAGACATATAGTTGCTTTAATTTATTTGACAGTGATCAACAAAAAAAATGTTGAAACCAAGTTAAGCCAAATTCTACTTCTAAATTGGTCACTTTATTACAGTTATTTAATGCAAAGTAATAATTTGCATAATTATAGAAGTATTTAATCATAAGTATACAAGTATTTGGTAGATGTAGCTTTGGCTGCGTGGATGGGTCTCTGTCAGTTTTGCACATTTGGCCACTGCAATTCTTCTGCATTTTCTCTGCTCAGTCATGTTGCATGAAGATCCTGAGTGGAGCCTTTTTTCAGGTCCACTCACAATTTCTCAGTTGAAGTCTAGATTCTGACTTGGCTGCTTCAGCTTTGGCTTTATTGTCTTGCTGGGGAACAAATCTTCTAAGTTGCTGGTGTCTTGCAAGTTTTCCTTCAGAATTTCCTTCTATTTTGTTGCATTCATTGAACCCTGATACGCCTTCTAGGGCCTGATGCAGAGAAGCATGATACTGTCACCACCATGATCCGCAGTGAGGATGGTGTGTTTCTGATGATGCTCAGTGTGTAGCTTACACACAAAATTATGTTTACACTGATGGCCAAAAACCTGATCTTTTGATCTCATCAGACTACAGAACCTTCTCCAGCTGCATTCAGAGTCTCCCACATGCTTTTCGGAAAACGAGCTGAGATGTCATATGACATTTTTAACAGTGTCTTTCTCTGTACCTCTTTCCCATGAAGCTGTGAGTGGTGAAGCACCTGGGTGACAGTTCTGCATGGTCTCTTGCATCTCTTCCACTGAAGCTTGTAGCTCCCTCAGGGTCGTCATGTGTAGATTTACAGCTGTGCTAATACTCTATTTCTTACCTAATATAACAGTACTCTCAGGGTTGAATTTTGAAATCATCTTGTATCCATCCCCTGCCTTGTGCTTTTCAATTACCTTTTCGTGGAGTTGCTTGAAGTGTTCTTTTTATCTTCATGGTCTATGTTCTGCCACAATAATGGCTCACAGAAGTTGAACCTTGCAGATAGAGGTGTATTTATCAGAGGTGGGACCAAGTCATTGTTTTGCAAGTCACAAGTAAGTCTCAAGTCTTTGCATTCAAGTCTCGAGTCAAGTCCCGAGTCAAGACAGACAAGTCCCAAGTCAAGTCCCGAGTCAAGACAGGCAAGTCCCAAGTCGAGTTCCGAGTCAAGACAGGCAAGTCCAAGTCGAGTTGCAAGTCCTCAACTTTAAGATTCAAGTCTTAAACAAGTCATTAGTGCCTTTTGCCCAAATTTGTGTCTCAGTATTAATTACCATATCAAATTCATAGTAATTTATATCAGGAAGGCAGGTAGAATATTTGACATAGTTCAATTTCATGTGACATGGGAGCCCTTAGTAAAACTACTCAAGTTCAATTTAGGGATTGTGCCAAAATAGGATAAGCAGTAAACTATTTTATTTGTAACAGAATAACAAAGACAACATAATTTCATAGAAATAACAGCTGCAACATACTAAGAATAGCTATATGCTTCTAGGTGTAATATATAGTATTTGCTGCTTTGGTGTACCTTGTAGAGCGTCCTTGAGCTTAGGAAAGGCGCTATATAAATTAAACATTATTATTATTATTATTATTATTATTATTATTATATCTAAGCCAATGAGCCATTATTTGGAACCTCAGTGAAATAGATTTAAAAACATGTGAGCGGAAACGCAGAAAGAACTGCTTTGAAAGAACTAGAAGAAATAACTGCAAGCATACTTTGCAAGTGAGAGGAAACATGCAATATGGATGCAGACAAACTCATGAAGACAATCATTCAAAAATGCTGTGCTACCATCCTTTATAACTAAGAGTAACAAAGACAAAATCATTTTAACCCTTAAATGCATACCTCTGGTCTTTAGCGACCCGGGACATCATTCTCTACCCTCTCCCTCCTTCATTTTTTTAAGTTAGACATCAACTTTTAGTATTCCTCAATCTATTTATTATAAACAATATAACAAGAAAAAAAATTTTAAAATATAAAAGAATGCCAGTTTTCTGATTATTTTTTTGTAAAAAGTGTATAGGGTTGCTAGAGACCTGAGGTATACATGTAAATGTGTAAGTATTTTTTCCTGCGCAACTACATTTACATATCTGATGACTCAATATCGGCAATGCATCTTTTTTCCTCAAGGTGGCACTGTTTGATACACAATAATGACGTGACGTTTCACTCATAATTACCGCAGGCATAAAACAAACGAATATCATCAGCAAAAATTTAAGTGGTTTGAATGGCTTTACTGCAGAGCAATTACTATACTATGCAATGAAATATAAATGTCACTGTCATTTGATGCTGGATGTGGTGAATAAGCTGCCAGTGATCAAAATATTGAATATGAAGTCATTGAAAACGATAGTTTTGAGAATATGGTTGAGATCGCGAATATGAGGCAGATGCTGAATGTACTGTGGAAGTGCGCTCTGAAGATGACAGCGATGGTAAAATCATCTGCTCCACTTGAACCCTTTTAAGTTTCAAAAGGTAACGAAATATGCTTTATTTAGTTTTGAGAATATGGTTGAAATCGTGAATGTGAGGCAGGTGCTGAATGTACTGTGGAAGTGCGCTCTGACGATGACAACGATGGTAAAATCATCTGCTCAAACTGAACCCTTTTAAGTTTCAAAAGGTAACGATATATGCTTCATTTTATTCTTTTGTAATTGTTCTTAAAATATCAAGAGAGTTTTTTGCTATTGCAGCAGTTAAAGATCCATCCGTGCTGTATATATAGGTCCAGGTCGCTAAAGACCAGAATATGTAATAATGATTGGTGAAACATTCATGCATTTAAGGGTTAATAGAACAAAAAAAAAAAATGCACATGCAATTAAAATATGTAACTGATCGAACAAAAACTGTGGAGATCTGACAAAAACAGGTCTCGGAGAGGTGTTTATTACAAATAAAAATTAAACTGAAAGCACATCGAGTTGGGAGAGTGCGAGGGTCGTGGCGGGATGCGGACCCGTCACTCATGGTGCACCTCGGTGTCGGACAAACAAAAGAAGTGAGGAATATTTAACACCAGCAGTCACAGTGATAATGAGGCGAGCAGCAGTGAAGTGATCGCGGCCGTGCCTCTCGTTTCTCATGCCCGCTCCGTGTGTCTGCTGGGCAGCGATCAAACGGACAGGGCAGCGCTTTTCACGAGCGGAGATCGCTACTAGACGAATTATGTAATTTGTTATTTGTTTTATGGTATTTAATTTATACTAGCCTATCCAGCGCTCCTTGAACGCAGTCTCTGGCTTATTGCCAGTCAAGCGCAACGCTTCTTTAATTATGTTGAGCCGTAAGTCATCAAATTTGGGACTCGAGTCCGAGTCAAGTCTCGAGTCAAGTGACTCGAGTCCACACCCCTGGTATTTATACTATAATCAGCTGGAACCCTGTGACTACACACACATGATCATACCACTGATAATGTAGGTTTGTCATTAAAGGTCATAGATACATTTAAAATCAGTTGTACAGTGGGTACGGAAAGTATTCAGACCCCCTTCAATTAGCACCTGAGTTAAATATATGAGTGTCACAGCAAAGGGTCTGAATACTTAGGACCATGTGATATTTCAGTTTTTCTTTTTTAATAAATCTGCAAAAATGTCAACAATTCTGTGTTTTTCTGTCAATATGGGGTGCTGTGTGTACATTAATGAGGAAAAAAAATTAACTTAAATGATTTTAGCTGCAATATGCAATATAACAAAGAGTGAAAAATTGAAGGGGGTCTGAATACTTTCCGTACCCACTGTATTTTTAATTTTTAAATTAGATTTGGTTGCTTTGTTCTTGAAGATCTCTTTTGAATTTTGGCAATTTTTTTACCGTTGATCAGTGACAAAAAAAAAGCCAAATTAAGTCATGTGTTATTAAATGTGCAAGGATTTATTAAGGATCTCCAAAGTGTAAAAAATGTACACTACTGCTTGGGCTCAGTATGTTGTTGTTTTGTTTGATTTTTATTTATTTATTTGTGTGTGTGTGTGTGTGTGTGTGTGTGTGTATTGGAAAGAATTTAATGAGCAAAGACTTAACTTATTCAGCAAAGATGCATTAAATTGATCAAAAGTGAGAGTAAAGACATTTGTAAGTTACAAAAAATCTATTACAAATACTTTTTTTATTTTTACTTTTTTTATCAAAGAAACTTGAAAAAATGCATCACTGTTTCCACAAAAATATTAAAGGAGACATATTATGCCCCTTTTTACAATATGTAATATAAGTCTATGGTGTCCCCAGAATGTGTCTGTGAAGTTTCAGCTCAAAATATGAGTTTAAACTTCTGATATACGGTTTTCTGAGCGCATACATCCGAAGCACACGGACAGAAAGCGGCTGTCACAGCATGTGAGTACTAAACTAACTTCTAATTCACACAAGTTTACGTTAAAAACACACGAGTTACAAAATACAGTCGGTTATGTCTGTGAAGGTAAACTGCTGGGAAATAAATCGCATGTTTATTTTAGATCTGTGTGGCAGCAGCAATATACAATAAATAAATCAATAAATGCACTGCTCTCTTGTCTCCTCTGAGGCTGGGACTCTAAATAGTGTTCTGTGCTTGTCTGTGCAGACAAAGGCAGAACAGTTAGCATGTTTTGCTCAAACTTTCGCCATTGCATTAGAACTGCACGCCGTTGTTGTCGCTTGCGAAATCAAATGATGGCGCTGTGAGTGTAAACTTACAGATTAAGGGGCGGTAATATTATAGTGTGATCCCTTTGCCACGTCACCAAGGGAGCGAAATCTGACGCGCTCGTTTTCTCAGACGCTTGCAGAAAAAGGCTTACCAAAACAAAGTTACTGGATTAATCTTTTTCACGTTTCCTTGGTAGGTAGATGCACCGGGTACCTGATTATAGCACTTCAAACCTGGAAAAGTCAGATTTTCATGATGTGTCACCTTTAAGCAAAGCAACGGTTTTCAACATTGATAATAGGAAGAATTGTTTCTTGAGCACCAAAGCAATATATCAGTAATTATTTCTGAAAGGTCATGTGACACTTAATACTGGATTAATGGCTGCTAAAAGATTCAGCTTTGCCATCACAGGAATAAATTACATTTTAAAATAAATTAAAATAGAAAGCAGTTATTTTAAATTGTAATAATATTTGTAATATTTGTAAATTCAGCCTTGGTGGAAATAAGAGATGTCTTTCAAAAATATATCAAATATATCAAAAATATATTCGGGCCAAAAATGAAAATTCTGGATGCACTTCGCTGAAAACCGAAAATGCTTTTTAATAATTATTTAATATTTTATTAGAATATAACCAAACTTTAATTGAAAGTAACAATAAAATTGGACAGAAAATATATTAATATTAAATATCAATATAATCTTTTTATTCAGTTCTATGCAACAGAATCAGATTTGACTGATTTTTTGTTTAATTATCCAAATAATGTATAGTCCTGCAAAGCTATTATTATCAGAGCATATGAGCAGAGCATAGCGTCACGAGAGGGTAGCGTCATTTTACCAGCGTTGCCCTGTACTACACCATGTTACAGCACAGTAGCGCCAACAGTAGACATACTAGTGTTTCTTGCGTAAAGACAACGCTGTACTTTTTCAAACAAGAAGATATTTATTTACCCTTGCAAGACGTTCAGCTGCTCTGCTGTGGAACTTCAGTTCACTGCACTCAGTCAGTCAAGACGGGGTGGAGTTATGAGGTTTGACTAACAGTTTGAGCGGATTCAACAAGATTTAGTCACAAACTCTTTTTAATACCTTTCATTCGCTAAATATATTAGTAAAACAGACAGACAGACGTAAAGGGTGACCAATAGCATTGATTTATTGAAGAAGAAAAAAAAAAAAAACGAAAAAAAGGGCACTTCGGAGTGTAAGGACAAAAAAGGGCATGTGCTCTGCACAGGTTGAGCCCTACCTGTGCACGTGCCTGAGTAGCGCTATTGTAAACAGGAACAAGTATACTTCATAGAAACTTCCTGTCGGTGCGTTATTTGAACGGACTTTTCTGATGAGCATGAGTGAGTACATGAGTGGAGCGTTCGCATGGGCCGTGAGCAACTCAATGGAATGGAACACACATTCGTAGAGTGGAATATTGAGCGGAGCGTCACACCACGCAGTGTTGACGGCTAGAGGGAGAGTGAAACCTGCGTGCTGAACACTGCTGGCTGGGTGTTGCGGCATGCCATATATTTTCGGCTCATATTTTCAGCTCTTCCAGCCAAAAAACAAAAATGCAATTTTTAGCGACTGAAATTTCAGTGCATCCATAAATAAATGATATCCTTTCTCTCTCTTTCTCAGATGAATGTGAAAATCGTACGGGAAAACCTTCCCAAGGGAGATTTCTCTATAATGACTGAAATGCTGAAGAAATTCCTTAATTTCATGAATCTGACGGTAAGTACAACCAATGATATCAAACATTTTGCACCTTGCATCGCACATTTAAAAATGGCAAGTGTTATGTTATTTTAGTAACCGCTGGAAATGTCAGCATGACAAAACATTTTGAAATGCCAGAATATGATTAATTGTAATTAGAGCTGCACGATTAATCGTTAAAAGATCGCGATCTCGGTTCAGACAACCACACGATCTCATTTCTAAATGACAACGATTCTCCCGTGTCTATTAAACCTTTGACAAAGTCTTACCGGATCATTAAAATCTGCGTTCGTACTGCCGCTTACACACAGAGAGCAGTTACCATGTTTGGTTAAGAAACCGCTTCACAAACAGTCTTTTCAACTACACAGTATTATTTCTGTCGTACAGTCATTCATATTATCACAGAAATACTGGGATGAAAGTTTATAATTCAGATATAAACATTGATGTCTATGGTAGCGCAACCAAAATAGAGCAAATCCGTGTTTGAAAGTAATTGCCACATAACGTTTGTGTCACTAGGTGGCGAAAAGTGACTTAAAAAATATATAATTGAATGAATCATTTATTCAAGAGAATCGTTCAAAAACGCTGATATAATAATAATAAAATGTTTCTTGAACAGCATGTCAGCATATTAGAATGATTTCTGAAGGATCATGTGACTCTGAAGACTGGAGTAATGATACTGAAAATTCAGCTTTGATCACAGGAATAAATTACATTTTAAAATATATTCAAATAGAAAGCAGTTATTTAAATAGTAAAAATATTTCACAGTATTACTGCTTTTGTTGTATTTTGTATCAAATAAATGCAGGCTTGGTGAGCAGAAGAGAATTCTTTAAAAAACATTAAAAATCTTACTGTTCAAAATCTTTTGACTGGTAGTGTATATTAAAATGTTTAATACTTCATTCAAATTAATTAAATACTTTTGAATAGACTGCAGCAATCATATTTTGCCACACATTATTTTGTTTAGTTCAGAATCGTGGGAGAATCGTGATCTCTATTTGAGACAAAAAAAATTGTGATTCTCAATTTATCCAGAATCGTGCAGCTCTAATTGTAATACAAATTCTGTAGTACATATTACTTGCTTGTATGCAGATTAGGGCGGGGAAAATAAATCGATGCATCGCGAATCGAGAAATGATTCAGCATCGATTCTGAGATTTTCCAAATGCATCGCGATTCTTTCTCTAGTCGATTCTGAGCTTAGTTCTGAACAGCAGATGGCGCTGCATGCCGCACTCGGCTTGGTTCCAAATCATTGCACACACTTGAACCTAAAATAATCATTCATGACTCAGCTGAACGCACAAGCGCTCTTCAGCACTTCTTCATGAGCATTTGAGTGTGCGGATAAAAACTCTAAAAATCTAAGCTCAGAATCGATTCCAGAGAGAATCGCGATGCATTCGGAAGATCTCAGAATCCGTCCCCGAATCGATTCTGCATCGATTTATTGTTGCAGCCCTAATGCAGATGCTGAAAAGGCATCCAAATGTGATTTTCAGTGGTCCAATCAGAGTGCGTCTTGGCTGTATTTGCACCTGGATTTTAATGTGTTATTAAATTGTGATCTGGTCACCATGCATGCAATGTAGTGCCAAGTGTAGAAGGCCAATGATGTTATAAAACGTGTGGCTGTTCTCTCATGTCTGGCCAGTGAAATTTAAATCAGTTTTAACTTCTCTCTGTTCTTTCCTCTCGTCAGTGTTCTGTCGGAACCACAGGACAGAAATCTATCTCACGGGTGATTGATTATTTTGAGCGCTGTTAGCAGAGGTGTCATAGTTCCCCCTCTTCTGTGGGATAAATCTGGACCTGGCAACGTGCCTTAGGCCCTTCAGGACAAGAGGCAGCAGATCCGGTGGTAAAGGTGGTTAAGAGTCGCTACCGTCACGTCACCTGAGTGGCTCGCTGCAGAGATTTTCATGTTTTTTTTTTTTTTCCCTCTTACTTTCTTTTCACTTGTTTTTACATTGTGTGTTTTTCAAATGCTGTCTCTTTCTCTCATGCTCACACACGTACACACACTCAGCTGTGTTTGCTTAATATTTGGTTTTTGAAGCACGGATCCTCATGTAAACAAAAACTAAGCTGTTTTGAAACAAAAGAATGATTTTAAGCTAGTTGTCCCTGTTTGTAGTGTAAAGATTTACACTAAACCTAGTAACATAGTTGATATTTCAAACACTGAGGGCTGAGGCTTTGTTCACACTGCATGCAAATCTGCTTTGCTTTTCAAATCTGAGGTTTAGAACAGACTTTATACAGGTAAGATAATTTATTACACAATAACTGAGAGTTGTAGAAACTGGAAACTTTGCCTCTGCTCATGACATAAGCATTAAGAGGCATTTTATGCATTCAGGAATATATACTGTTTGGGGTCTGTTAGATTATGTTTAATGTTTTTGAAAGAAGTCTCTTATGCTCACCAAGGCTGCATTTATTTGGTCAGAAATACAGTAAAAACCGTAATATTATGAAATCTTATTAGAATTCAAAATAAGTGCGCTCTATTTGAATACATTTTAAGATGTAGTTTATTCCTGTGACGGGAAAGTTGAATTTTCAGCAGTCATTTTTTCAGTCTTCAGTGTCACATGACTTTTTTAATTGAATGCATCCTTGCTGAATAAAATAATTATTTTATTAAAAAAAAAAGAAATTATACTGGACCCAAACTTTTTTAACCGAAGTGTACATGCTGTGTCCCAAATTACATAAAAAAAAAATAAAAATTAGACTTAAAAATAAATAAACTATGCTAATTGAGCCAGATATGCAAAAAAAAAAAAAGTTTTTGCTGCCAGTCTGAAGAAAGCCTAAGATGCCTAATGAACCAAAGACAAAGACCTTGCAAACATGAAACCGTGGATTCCTGTAGGGATTCTTGTAGTCCTGCTTAAAGAGTGTTTTATGATTATGAGATGTTTTATGTCCATATCTCAATCATTGTTTATTTCACATATATACTGAAACCAAGCTATTATGTTTGATTTCTTTAAAAAACTACACACTAAGCAAAAAATTGATGATTTTTGTCTGGATATCTAGGGAAGAATTGTAGGGGGTTCTGGCTTATTTTCATTGCTCCTTTGATCATCCACTGGCTTCTGCAGTTTAAACTCTTCTCTGTGTGACGAATCACCACCTTACATTACCCTTGGAAAAAAAAAAGATAAATTTTTTTAATGTAATTTTTTAATTTATTTCATTAGTTCTGTAGACTATGCTGTGTGAGCTCCATTTTAATGTTAAAAAAAGACAGCACTTAGTGTTTTAGTGAGTTCATGAATGACTCCATCAAAATGCTCATCCAGCTGTTAATTTAATTATAATCTAAATATAATGGAATTGAGATTTATTGTTTTATAATTTTATGAATTATTTTCTTTATCTTTTGATGCGATTCAGGAAAATGTGTTTCTTAATTATGTTTCAAACATTTTAATTCCACCCCGTGTATGTCTGCAGAATGGCTGGAAGCTGCTGAAAGGTCTTCGAGGAAAAAAAAAAAAGACTGCATCGTTTTTCAGACCGAACTAAGCAAAAGTGTCTTCTATTCCTTTCAAATCTTTGCTGAAGCAGAGCCATATGGAGTAAAGCTTGTTCTATTTTGTAAAACTGAAGCACGTTTTACGATAAGTTAATTTACAGATCTGAATTTATTATTTTTTTTTTCTTTTAATTGTAAATATTTCTGTACATATTTGATGTTAGACTGCTAGACTACTTTCACCAAATTTTCTTTATTTTATACTTTCCCCCCCTTATTGTATTATTTTAGATAAATGTAAAAGTACAATTACAAGAAATATATAAATATTATATATATATATTAAAGGAAACAATTTGTACCATTTTCCAGGCTGTTGTCTTTGGTTACAATGTAAATAATTTTACCTTGAATAAATACTTGCTACTTTCAGTATTTGACTGTTTTATAACGTCCTCTGTGATTCCAACCTGAATGCTTGAAAGTTGTTAGTGTGAAACTACAACCGTTTGAAAACTCCTTGTAATCAAAATGTAACTTTAAGTAAATATTTGTTGTCTTTGAAGCATCAATATAGATTGCATATAGATTTGACCAATCAAACGCTCTCTAGAATGTGAACACCAGCAACCTTCAAGGCCTTTGTTACTTTTTAATATTTTATTTTAGTTATAGAAATACATTTATGTCTCTCTTTCTAAATAGAATATATATATATATAAGCAAACTGTTTTGATATTTCCTGCATGTCAACATCTTCAGGGAGTCTTTTTTTATTTTTTTTTTCTTTAAAAAATTATTTTGAAAGTGTCATGCTGGGACTGTATTGATGGCAACAGCGATACATGACCAAAAGAAATGTCATTCACAATTGAAAGGAAGGTCATATCTTGTGTTTTCTGCATTAATTTTGTCTTTAATATGCTCAAGGTCTGTGTATATGTGCTGTGAGCCTCCCTATTTTGTGACCGCTCGACTTGAAGGTCAGAATTTTATTGACACTTAAAAAATTTTGAATATTTTTGTCCTAAAGCACATCTGTGTGAAACAGATTTTCGCTGCTTCTGTCACTGATGCATGTTTGCCAAACAACAGTCTGTTTCACCTTGTGACATTCTCAGTTTTGTCATGTTATGTTTCGACAGTTTCCACAGCTGGTTTCCAGAAGAGAGCACTATGGCTCAGGTTCATGCCCTTCCAGACTGTTTTTTTTTCTTTCTAAGGGCTCTTTGCTAAACTGCTAATGCCTATACTCACCATAAAGAACTTTTTAAATCACGCTGTCTGCTGCTGCTGTCCTGCAGACAGTGGTGATTTATGCTATTCCACCTTTTCAGATATGTTTAGTGATGAACAAACCCTGTAAATGTACTTTGCTTAAAGGAGACATATTATGCCCCTTTTTACAATATGTAATATAAGTCTCTGGTGTCCCCAGAACGTGTCTGTGAAGTTTAATCTCAAAATACCCCACAGATCATTTATTATATTATTTTGATATTCTGTGGAAGCAGAAACACGCTATTTTTCGGGCCTGTCTCTTTAAATGCAAATGAGCTGCTGCTCCCCGCCCCCTTTTCCAGAATAGAGCTGCAGCTCGGACCTGCTAAAAACATCTGTTATGGTTCTGATTATCATGTTTATCGCGCTGAAATCATGCGGTTTAAACCATATGAGTTTAAACTTCTGATATACTGTTTTCTGAGAGCACACATCCGAAGCACACGGACAGAAAGCGGCCACCACACAGCATGTGAGTACTAAACTAAGTTCTCATAAACACAAGTTTGTTAAAAACACAAGTTACAAAAACAGTCGGCTATGTCTGTGGAGGTAAACTGCTGGGAAATAAATCACATGTTTATTTTAGATCTAAATAGTGTTCTGTGCTTGTCTGTGCAGACAAAGGCAGAACAGTTAGTATGTTTTGCTCAAATTTTGGCCATGGCATTAGAGCTGGTACACCGTTGTCGCTTGCGAAAACACAATGACGGCGCTGTGGATGGAAACTTACAGATTAAGGGGCGGTAATATTATAATGAGATCCCTTTGCCGATGGGCCGGGGACCTGATTATAGCACTTAAAACCTGGAAAAGTCAGATTTTCATGATATGTCACCTTTTAAGGAGCTAGACCCCCTTCATCCAATTTGAGACATTTGTTGTCGTTAAAAATCAAGAGCTGTCGCCACCTGGCAATGCTGTGGAGTTCAGGGCTCCTTAATCTGACGTTCATCTTCTGAAAGCATAGAGTTCTGATAGAACTGTCTCCTGCACTCAAGAATATCTTCTTTTCCTTCCACATCACCAAATGCACAAAATAATGTTCTTTTTAGCAACATCATATGACCCCTTTAAGATTCAATGTCCAATCACTGCTGACTGTTTTAGCAGGCCTACTTGACAGTCAACAAAAATTTGCTTATTAATGCCATTTGCTTAAGTAAGGGATTATGTACTGTACAGTCAGTCGATCATTATCGTAAAATAAACCAGAGGGTGATCAACCCATCAATATGGTAGCATCTTAAATTTAAAGCTAAGAAAAACAGAACACTATAACATACACAAAAATTGGCCTAGCAACAAGTTGAACACTGCAGTAATATTTATAGTGTAGTTCTCTGAGGTCATTTTCACTACAATCATTAAGCTAGGTGACTCTGCGGTCTAATACAAGAGAGACATCAAAAGAATAGTTGACCCATTGGCTGAAAATGTACTCACCCTCAGGCCATAAGATGTAGATGAGCTTGTTTATTCATCTGAACACATCTGGAGAAATTTAGCATGTGCTCACCAATGGATCCTCTGCGGTGAATGGGTGCCGTCAGAATGAAAGTCCAAAGAGCAGAGAAAAACATCACAATGATCTGCAACAAGTAATCCGCACAGCAACCAAAGTCTCTTGAAGCAAAAAGATGGATGTTTGTAATAAATCTAAAATAACACTTCTTTCAGTGAAAAAGTCCATCTCTTGTCCTCACTTTAAAATCATATTTGTTTAGACCTGTTTTGGACTGCTTTAATAGGATAATGACCATTGTATAGTCATAGAATCCTTATAACAAACATTATAGAAAATAATTGTAAATGAAAATAAATAACATTAATAAAATCTCATAGTATGCATTTCATAGTATTTATTTTAAGCAGGTCCTTAGTTTCCTTTGTTTCTCTCAGTATGGGATTCGACAACTGAATAAGTGGCCCTGCTGCTATAATATCCTGAATGAAAATTATATTTGATGAAATCAGGGTGTGTTTTGTGTGTTTATATTTGGGATTTATTTTCTGAAACTCAAATTTCTTAAAGCTTCACTGGGCTTTGTTTGATCTAATGTAATATTTATCAATTCCAAAATCCTTAAGAGATATAAAAGGGACTTAAATGTCACAGTTGCAGAAATGATTGTCTGGATGGCACGATGAGGGGAATTTGGACTCCCTCACTAAATACAGACCCACGCAGGCAGAATTTCTAGCCAGCTCACTCAACCGAAATAGTTTTTTATAAAATAAAGTTTTTCTGTAATTTATTAACAAACTGCAATTTCGTGAATGCCTTTCTTCTTAGAATTTGGTACAGGTGTTTTTCTCAAAGAAAAGAGAATTGAATCACACAGATGTTTTAAAGAAGGGAATCAATCACACAGATGTTTTAAACTGATATGTGGTCCTAATTAGAAATGGAGATAAATCCGAGGTAATTTGGCTGTGAGTGGAGACCCCTGACTGATCAATGAGACTCAAGCTGTTAAACAGCTGTCAATCACTGTGTTCTGTCAAACATTTTGTTTCTCATTTAGTGAGTTTGTTGTGTCTTGCAGTTCATTCTCGGTTCACTAGGGGAGCTGTTTCATTAATTACTGAGTTTGAGATTCTATCTAAACTCTTGGTTTTTGATTCTAAACTTGAAAATAAACTTTTTTTTTAAACAATTTGGAACTGATAAATATTTTAAATCCTGCACTATTTATAGATCACTAATGAAATAAATACATTTATGACTTTGATAATGAGACACTTTGGGCAAATTATCAGATGTTATTGCATCCACTGGAGCTCAAGATGCTCTTTGGATAATCTTAAATCATGTTGGAGAGCACGATCATCAGGACTGACACAAACATGTGGTGCTCATCCAGCTCAAATGCTGCTGCCATTAAAGTAAAACCCATTCTGAAATTCTTTAAAAAATTTTTTTTTACTTAAATTGTTATACTGATAATATATATAACTTGTAATGAAAAAAAAAATGTATTGCATTTGAAAAATTGCAAAACAAATGCATTTTCATTAGTGGCTTCAGAATTTTGGACCCCACTGTATATTTGGCTGATTGAACACTGATCTGTGGGCAGATCTCATATTTTTATGTAATAATTAGAGTTTGCATTGAGATGAGGAAGGCAGGTCTTGCATCAGCAACAGGAGCACAGAATCATATTAATTGTCCGGCCTTTCTACCCTACAGAGCCTCCCCAAGGACGGCAGAGGGAATTAAATGAAAGTGCAGCTGCATAACAGGTGAAGCTTGTGTGTGTGTGTGTGTGTGTGTGTGTGTGTGTGTGTGTGTGTGTGTGTGTGTGAGAGAGAGCGAGAGAGATGGAGCTGTCTGCTGTTTGTCCTGCAGGAGGGAATAAATCAGAGCAGCCTGGCGATGAAACTTTAATGAAGAAACAGAAACAGACTCACTCAGTCCAGCCTTATCATAGCCATCTTTCTTTCAGCCTGATTTAATCGCTCCTTCTGACCATCCTTATTTTTTTTTTGGACATGAGTAAAAGATGTTCAAAAATGAGACTCCTACAGTACTAAAAATTAGATGTTTTGTTTCAGTATATTATGTAATATAGCTACTGAAACAAAACATCAATTTTTTTTATTTTATTTATTTATTTTGTTGTTGAATACTGCAGGACTAGCCTACCATATGAAAATTCTGCTCAAACTGTTAGCTGGAACATGTTTTGAAACATACTAGGTGGTTTCTAGCTGCCATTAACAAAGAGCCATATATTATGATGAAATATGTTTTTTATGTTGCTAAGAATATTATTTTGTCAGAATATGGTTACTGTTAAATGATGGAGATGGTATAATCTATCGGCACAATCGCCTAGCGCCATCTCTTGTTGGTTGGCGGCGATTTAACAAGCCAATGTCCGTAGGTGTGTCGTTTAAATTGTGCCTTGTGTTCCAGTGTTATTTTACTCATAAATCATTGTCTAGCGAGGAACACATTCGAGAAACATTTTCCCTGACAATATTTCAGAAATCAACTCGTTATTAACTCGTTAAATATCATTATAATACATAGTTCATAAAAATGCAGTGTCATCAGTTTGTCTAAAAGATTACAGAACGTTTTGCACCATTTACACGTGTTAGGGAACAGGTGTAAATTTATTTTGTACCAACTAACATTTTCAAAATACGAACATTTTAATGAATCCGAAAATTTACGTCAGAACGACTTTACGAATGATTTTCACAAAAAATCGTTCTGCCCGTGTTTCATGAATGAGGCCCATTGAGTCATACAACTCACTCACAAACTGAATCGCTTGGAGCGGTAAACGGCACGCCAGCAGTAAAACATACTTTTGACAACAGAACAAGACAAAAGATGGATTATGTGGATACTTAGCCTACCTACAATGAACTAAAATCAAAACTGAAAATACATTGGGTTTGTCGTCGATGAATGCACCTGCATGTGAATCTTGTGAACTGCAGGTAAACAGCAGCATTTTTCAACAAATAGCATCGAAATATTAAGAAGGCCTACACGAAATCACTTAATGTGGCTTAATGGACCAAGACAGTGATAAAGACAAAATTGTAAAGCATACTATATGTGCAGATACGCCCAAAATGTCAACGAAACATGTTTATTTACACGTTAAGCGTTTTCCTCTTATATAAAGAAAACACTTAAAGTCCGCGTGAACCGGAAGTTGCTGCCGACTTTATTTCAGTGTAGTGACGTATTTCCTTCTGAAACGGAATATTGAATAGAGGGCATGGTTTTATTTTGGCACTCCTCCTCTCTGTCTCTCACTCATATCAAACTAACGGTTGGAGGGGTGTGTTTAAAAGGATATTCTGCCCAAGATGTCAAACTGACATCATCAGAGAAGGACTGCCATTCCAGAGCAGAAGCAAATGTTCAGATTTTGATTAAATATTACCAAAACAAACAATTTTTTTCAGCGGATTAACTTGCACGGATTAATTGTTAACATCAAGACTAGCAATGTGCGCTAGTAAAGTAAATAAAGTCAATTTTGATTGCATGCCGACTTTAATGCACTGAGACAGTGATATTAAAAGACCACATTCTTTGCACACTTTACTAATAAAGCATACTATGTGTACGAAAACAGATGAGCCCAAAATATGTAGGCCCTACTTTAAATTTAACTGTCTGTTGAATGCATAAGCCATGTTAAGCGTTTTCTTTTTATGGTTTTCTAAAGTGAGGAAAACACTTATAACGTGTAATTAAAAGCGTTGCGTTCATATTCTGGGCTCATCATGTCTTTTAATATCACTGTCTAAGTACATCAAGCCAGCATTTTAAAATGCTACAAAACTGTTAACAAGCTCCCAGGGATTTGATTTTGGTTGTCATTTGTTAGTGTTCGTGTCTGTCCTCGGAATATGACCCACAATCTCCGATTCTCCTTCGTGGTCATGGAAAAATGAGTATTTACAATGACAACAATTATACTTAGTCACTGAAACATTTCCAAAAAAAAATGGATGGACTTCTGTCAGCTTGTTGAACACACACTTTTATTTGGATATAGCACCATATGATGGCTGAAGCAGCAGCGAGCATCCAGCGTGCGACACTGTAATCAAATCAACATAAACGATGGGGCTTATCTTCCCTGCAAACAATACAACAAAGAATGTGAATATTTAACTTCAAGGCAAAAGCAAAACAAAAGATGAACAGGTATCCTTATTAATTTCAGCATTTGTGGCAGAGGGCGATCCTCCCAAAATGGCGGCAGCACGCAAAAGCGTTCATGAATTATAATAATTTAAGTTTGGATAGTGCACTTTCACGTCTATTTTAAAAAATGGTGGGTGACAGTTAAGGGGTTAAGAGTTAATCGTGTTAAGTGTTGTATAATGTCTCTGTTCAAATTCTACTAATTCACAAGCCGAGTGAGAGTCACTCGCAAAGGTAATGTTAATTATTAAACCAAACAAAATTAAAACTTTCAAAAAAAAAAACAGCAATGTGATTCTTTTATTGAGTGATAGGCAGTGGGTTTAATCAGGGACATTATTAATAGATCTACTATCCGGCGTCTTCTCCTCATCTCCACGACCTGCTTCCCTTAGTGTTTTTACACAAAGAAAAGGTGATAAAACATATTACATTGTCCAGTTTGATGATCTGAGTTACTATTGCAATTCTCGATGCAGCATGGATGACATACAATGGTGACATTTTTCGCAATCACGACAGAAAATCAAACTACTGCCCTAAACTCAATAGCGGAAAGGCAGCGCGATCCTCCCAGTATGGTGGTTTCCCAGAACTCAACGGTGTGAGGTCAACTTATAGAATATTTGAGTCTGTATTTTTATTGATAGTCGAGGGTCTGTATTTTTATTGGTTGTGCAAGTTCTGTGTTTTTATTGATACGTTTACATGGAACAGAACAGAGCTTATTCCATAAGCCACAGGACTCGCTGGCTAACAAGTTGTCTGACAGCTCAGCACTAGAATATTACATTCCAGATACCAAATTTTAAATTGCAGACACCTAAAGATTAAATACATAACCATACTAGTGAAATATTAATACAGACACCTGAGTAGAATGAAGCAGAAGTTGTCAGAAAGGAGCAAGTCGGTCCAAGCAGATATGCCGTGGCTCGTATTGTCTCTCCAGAAATCATAGCTTTGGTTTCCTGCTTCATTTGAAGCTCTGAAGCAGACAAATATCTTCATATCAATGTCTCAGGCTTAATCATAAAGGAGAGAGTTCTTCCATGACCTGCTCCGCTTGTAATATCCCGCTCTCTATCAGAGATGTCCATCACACTTTCTCTCACTCCACGTGCGTGTGTGAGGCTGAAAGCCATTGTGTGTGTGTGTGTCTGTGTGACTAGGTTTGTATGGATATGTGCATGTGTTTCAGTGCATGCAGGTATTTAATAGCATTATATGTGACTGATAATTCAACCTTATTATGACCCTCTGTTCAGCTTTTGTTGCTTGGCAGCAAAAGCTCCTCTGGGATCTATTGAAATAAACCAAAACAGAGCAGGGATGCACATGAATCCGTGTGTCATTCGATCATTCGTTTTTTGATTTAATATTGAAAGTAGAAAAATGAGAAAACTGCTCCTTTTTCGTTTTCTTCCAAAAAACGAGAAACGATAATTCAGCTTAAATTTTGGGAGAAACGAGAATTCAGCTTAAATTTTCGTTTTTCGTTCATGGGTGGAAAAATGAATAAACGGCTTGAATATTTGATTACTACATGTGGGCGGGATTTAGACGCCCCTTTCTGCTGATTGGTCAGCCGAAGATCAAACCGCGCCGTCATCAGTTCTTCTGCAGCAAAATAATAGTCATCCACTGCTGCAGTTGTATGGATTCTTAACGCTCGAGCTATTCATTAGTCTGTTTGTTTGATGAAAAATATGAAATTGATAAAATAGGTTATTAATCCGTACAACTGCAGCAGCGGAGGACTATTATTCTGCTGTGTGATACTGCGGAAGAACTGATGAAGGCACGGTTTGATCTTCGGCTGACCAATCAGCAGAAAGGGGCGTTTAATTCCCACCCACATGTAGAAATCGAATATTCAAGCTGTTTATTCATTTTTCCACCCATGAACGAAAAACGTAAATTTAAGCTGAATTCTTGTTTTTCGTTTTTTGGAAAAAAACAAAAAAACGAAAAAGGAGCCGTTTTCTCATTTTTCTACTTTCAATATTAAATCAAAAAACGAATGATCGAATGATACACGGATTCACATGGTGGGGACTTTCCATATACTTCTGTTGCTTTAATATCAAGCTAATTATATTTTCTATCTCCTAACCCTCACGCAAACCTTTCTGCATTTTTAAATTTCATTAAGGTGTTATTTACTGCATTTATTGAGCTGTTTTCCTTGTGGGCAATGTCGGCTGCTTCCCACAATATAGGTGATTTCAGGTTTTACTATCCTTGTGGGAATATTTGGTCTCCAGAAATGGCAGAAATGAAACACTTTAGGCATATTCTCAAATGAAGGGGCAACAGACGACAGAAGGACAGAGAGAGAGAGTGAAAGTCATATGGTATTCAAACTGTGCTTACTACATCTTACTCTTTGTCTTCTTTAATGAAGTGTGTAGGGTAGACTGCTGCTAGCTGTCACAATTTTTACTTCTCAAATGTAGTTTGTTTTTGAAAGTCAGGTTCTGTATGGACTATACATTATTTAATATTTCATTCACTGTTTCCCAGAAAAAGATGTAGTTTGTTGAACACTCATGCACTACCTTACAAAAATGTGGGGTCAGTAATATTTTACCGATTGTTGAAAGAAATTAATACTTTTATTTAAGTTAGAGACATTTATGATGTTACAAAGATTTCTATTTCAAATAAATGCAGAACTTTTCATTCATCAAAAAATAAAAAATAAATAAAAATCAGGAAAAACATCATGATTTCCATGTATTACGCAGCACAAATGTTTTTAAGATTGATTATGATATATAATAAGAAATGTTCAGCACCAAATCAACATATTAGAATGATTTCTGAAGGATCGTGTGACACTGAAGACTAGATTTTTGATAACCTGATACTGTATTTTTTTTAACCTTTTTTTTGTATTTTTTACCTTTTTTGACAACATGCCCCAATAGCAGGCATTATTATTGTTGCCAAGTCTGCAGTTTTCTCAAACAATTAGTCTACTTTTATACTGTTGCTGTGGGTTGTTTTTTTACACCTATGAAATATAAATTAAAATGGGAAATACAAGTTGACATATTTGAAAAAATAGCTTTGTGCTATTTTTCATTATATAGTTGTTCTTTGCCTCAGTCTAATGAAGGAGTTATAGCCCCGGTCTCTCTTGTTTGGTATCTAGCAGTGTGCTTGTATATTTGCAATCATTCCATCTCACAGCTCACCACGTAGTAGATTTTGTTCCCTGTGTCTCACTCCTTTCTTTTATTAATTTGATCAGCTGCTCTTGCCAGCTCCCTCGTTACTTCCTGTACCCATGAGCCCCCCTTCATCTGTGAGTCACCCGTTCCCAATGGAGACTACTGGCGACCCTGGAGCGCAGAGAAAAAAAGAGAGAGCGAGAAGGACAGGAAGTAAACAGCAAGCTATATGACAGAGGGAACAACAGGGTTTTTGTGTGCACAGCTTAAAGAGGGCTATCACTGGAGGAGAGCAACACACAGTGGACAAGTGCAGGAAAAATGAACACTAGAACAAGGGCCTTGGAGATAGAGAGAGACAGTAATGAAGAGAGCAACAGGGGGATAGGAAGAGACGAATCTCCTCCTCAGTTCCTAAAGAGAGTGTGATCTCTCAGAGAGCGGTCAGAAGTGTGTGCGTGTATTTGTCTGTGAGTGAGAGGGGGTAGTATTAGAGGATCTTTGAAGTAGAGGGGCGTTTGAAGCCTCTGCTAGCCCTCAGCTGTGCTATATAGCATTCACAGGGAAAATAATCCTTGGAGGGCACTATGTAGGGGAGGCTGGAGATGTTTTTACATTTTCCTTCATTACTTGCAGACTACTACATGTCTAAATGGAATATTTTGTTATAAGACTTGAGCTAGAAGTAACAGTACCATGAATATACAGTATTTAAAGGGGTCATATGATGTGATTTCAATTTTTCCTTTCTCTTTGGAGTGTTACAAGCTCTTGGTGCATACATAAGATCTGTAAAGTTGCAAAGACTAAAGTCTCAAATCCCAAGAGATATTCTTTATAAAAGTTGAGTCAACCACGCCTACCTAAAATGGCTCATTCTAACACGCCCCCACATACCTACGTCACTATGTGCGAAGATTTGCATAACGCCGGCCAAATGTTTACGCAAAGAAAGAAGGCATAACTTTGATTCTCGCTGTAGTATTGTTGTTGCCACCGCCGCCATGTCGTGGAGACGCTGTGTGTTTCGTTGTGAAAGCGAAACTACTTTGTTTGGCCATTCCATATTGGCCAATATTCCGCACTGGATTTTTTAACCTTAAACCGCATAAACACATTGCATTACACCAAATACACAAAATAATGTTCTTTTTAGCATCGTCATATGACCCCTTTAATAAGTCTGTTTAGGTGGTTTTGGGGTAATTTTAACTTAACTCCACTATATCTTAAATAATAACACATATTACAGACAGGAATAATATTACTGCTTTAATATTATAACATGACTTTAGTTTTTTATGGTGCTAATTTGATCTGTTTTAACTGTATATCCAATCAACAACCAATATCCTTCCCCTACATTTTTTGTCTTATTCGATAATCGGTTTCACTCCTCTATGCATCACAATATGGAAGAAAAGATGTTGATACTTACACTACATTGCCACTTTACATCTACATTGCTACATTATAATTATTTGATTAGTTTATTACTCCAATATTTATCTAAAGTATACTGTGTCTTTGTCTTACAATATATTGACCAACTGATGATTCTAGAACACATGTTAGTTAATTTCATTCCATAATGTTTATTAATGTTAAAGGAATAGTTCTGCCAAAAATGAATATTATGTCACTATTTACTCTCAAGTTGTGCCAAACCTGTATGAATTTATTTCTTCTGCTGAACACAAAAGAAGATATTTTTAAGAATGTGAGTAACCAAACCGTTTCTGGTCCCTATTGACTTCAATAGTGTTTTTTTCCATACTATGGAAGTCAAAATATATCCAAAATGTCTTCTGTTATGTTTGACAGAAGAAAAAGAAACATGAATGTGAGTAAATTTTGACACATTTTTTCATTTTTGGGTGAACTTATATGATGCTGATTTAGTGCCACACTAAAGTGAAAATATAAGATTTCAAAAATAAAGTCATAATATTTTAAGAATACTCTGATAGGCCCCATAATGGAAAAACAAAAGTTTCAAGAATAAAATCATGACAGTACGTAATTAAGTGATAGTATTTTGAAGAGTATGAGAAAAATTGTGATTTTATTTTATTTTACCTTGGCATGAAACAGTCATAATTTTACTTTAGTCTATGTAATTTTAAATATAATTTTTATAACTTCAAAGCCATCAAATCTTTAGGTCGGAGGGAAGAAATCTGAACACCCTGAAAAATACCATTGTTTAAAATGTTTGAAAAGGTATAAGAGAGGAAATTTTGAATAAATGTGACTGAAGAGTTGTTGTTGCTACAGTGGCTCCTGTCTCCCCTACTGCAGGTTGAAAGAGGAGAGTCGAGTGGAGGGAGAGAGAGAGAGCGTGAGCATGATTATGATAAACGTGAGTAAAATAAGACATGATTGATGTTAATAGAGGGGTTTCTACAGAGCGGTGGATGGGGACTGAAGGTTCTCATATTTATATTAAGGTGTATGATATGATTCAAGAAGAATTAATATAAATCTGGACTCCTAGAAAGGTGCTCCATCTTACTGCAGCCTCTTTCAGCAGAACTGCCCGATTAAAAAATATTTGCCACATGCCCTTACACACAACACACACACACACACATACACAAATGCAAATAAAAGTGTGCAAGTTGCATAAACTGCACAGGTTCATTGTTTGCTTCCATTTTGAATATTTTGCTGTCAAAACTCAGGTTATGACAGATGGCTGCAATTTCATTACAGATTTGGAAACCGTTTCTTGTGAGATGAATCAGCTCATTTATAATAAGCTGGGAAGTTCATGCAGAGTTCCTGTCCTAGTTTAACGTCACCTGCAGGCTTTATGACAAAAAGGTTTTAGTAAGTTCAGTTTACTAATGCTGAGTGTTTTGATATAGGTCAAAGAGTGAAACATTTAAGGGGGTCTGAATACTTTCCGTACCCACTGTAGGTTCCAACGCAAATGTAGAGGTGAATGTTTGTGACGCTTGAGACTTATATGATGACCGTTTATAATCAGCTAAACCTTACATTAGACATGGTGTGAGCCTGTTATTGATGAATCTGGGCTGGTTTCTGGGTCAGTAGAATGTAGACAAGGAAAGAGTTATACCATGTCCAAACAATTTCAACCTAGGCTCACTGGAAAAACATGCTTTTAACTAAATCGTTGCAAAACTCCAAAAACACATTACGTACAATTCCCTACAGTTTCCAGCTGAAAGAATACTAGAAGCAGTAAAACACCAACAACTTTTATTCCTGTTCACACAAATTATGGTTTTGGGGCAGATTGTTGATTAATAAAGATTTAGTATTGTGCAAGGAACCACAGGGAAATGTTATGACCTCAAAATTACAAAATTATGCGTGATTAGTAAACTAATACATTACCAGCTTGTAACCAGCTTCATATGTATGGCTTTTCTGATGTAGTAAACTTGCTTGTTAGCTCACCTGGTACAGCATTGCAAATGCGATGTGGAGCACTAGGGTATGAGTCCTATGAACCATGAATCAGGATTAGAGCTCAAACACTTGTAGAAGCAAGCTAAAATAGAACGTTTGCATTATCGGTTAAGTTTAGGGCAGGGTTTAATTCAGGTGGTATGCTGTTTTCAAACATGATCATTAACCTTTTAGTGTCACCCACTGGACATTTAATTTCCGAACTGCTGTGAGTCGTACAACAACCAATTTAATAAAATGTTGTCAGTTTTACGTTTATCTGTTTTGGACAAAACTGATCATGCTTTTAGCGCCACTCACCAGACATTTCAGTTTGAAACTTTTGCCAAACGTGCAATCAGCAAAGTAATATTAAATATTTGAATAGACTGATTCAAACCCGTAACGTTTGCAGCATAAAACACTATTTTTGGTGCATTATGGCTGAAACATGTAAATACAAGTTATGCCTATTAACAAACTTATGAACTTTTACAGTCAGAATGAATTGAATTGTGACCATCTTTTTTTCCTCTATTTTGACGTATATCAAACTGAAACCGCTTCTTGAAATAGAAAAAAAAGTAGGATGGGACTATAAGTTTGTTCAATGAGAATTGATTGAATTATTGTCGTTTGTTTTGTTACTGCGATCTAATGGGAGTGACAGGTTTCTGGATGTGATGGATTATTGTCCCGCCCTCACGTGTGTCATAGAGGATAGACGAGAATAGAAGGGGGAGGGAATTTAATGTTTTTGATTAAAGATTACAAAGGCACATGACTTAAAAAGAAATAATGATGTGCACAGATAAATAATTTATAATATAAAAAAATATGAATTGTAAATATTGATTTTCTGGTGACTTTAATTCCGCTCCCATGTGACAAACGGTTTGACAACTGCTGCTTTGGAGGCACAAATCAACAGAATCTTTACAACATAACAGAATATCTTGTTGAAAAACACTTTCAACATGTCCCTATTCAACTTCTCACAAAGCATGCTGTGAACTAGAAGTTCCCTGCTCAGTTTCAGTGAAGGCCAGCAACAATTATTCATGTAGTCCTAACACAAACAGAATAAGTAAAAACTGAAGTGAATTGTATGAAATTAAAATGGTCAATATTTGTGTTAAATTAGATCATTTTAATTAAGAAATTGAACAAGCAGTAAGAATCATTTTTGGATTTTTTTTTATAATAAATTATATTTGTTATAGGGTAAGTCATGGAGGATTCACTCTGTAAGGTTCTTACAATAATGTCCTTTTCAGATTAATGCCACTCAAAAATGATTCATGATTGGCGTCATTATGTTGCGCATGTTGAAGATCTCTCTCTCTCGGTGTGCTTTTAGATGGAAACCTCTTCTGCATGAGTGCAGTTACTTGAAGTCTCACTCAGTCTGGTGTCTTTAAAATGCTCCTCTGGGGCTCAGAGATCCTTCTACTGCTTTCATCTTCACGTCTCTGTGTCCCACCTGTGTTTAACAGGGTTTACAGAGGAATTCCACCTTTTTCAACACGTTTACAGTGTAGGTTGATGAACATGTGCTGTTATGTTGTATAAATCAAACATATACATGCAGTTAATTGGTTAATGAAGGCTAATTAGTGTTTCTATGTTTGTTTACTTGGTCGATTGTGTCCTAAATGACCAGCACATTTAAATGTGATTAATTATATAGATACACAGACCAGAGCCACACAAAAAGACCTGGAAGACAGATTAGGAGTTTAGTGTATGATGATGACATTAAATATATATATATTTTTGAAAATTATGTTTTCATCTATAAATTTATGTAATTTATCTGTATGCATTTATATAATTTGTGATTTATACCTAATTTAAATTTATTTGAATAAATAAAAGCAGACTCTAGGCTCCTTTTTATTTAGTTTAGCCAAACTTCAAAGTGTGAAGTCCAAGCAAGGCTCTGTCTGATGATTAGAACGTAGCCTTGCCTCATCCTTGTTATTTGGAAGTCCGATTTCCACTAAACTAATCAATTCACCATGCTAAAAACTCATTAAGTTTCTGTGTATGGCCTGAAGCTGACTGTTGGAGGAAGATGAAGCAGTCAAAAGTAAGACAGAGGTTTACGTGTTGACGAGAGAGTTGTAAATCTAGAAGTGTTAGATTTGTTAAATTCCCTGAGCTTCATTAGGTATGCGATATATTATTACTATACTGGTCACTTGCTGATATTAAAGTTTTTTCTTTTATTTTTTTTTATATATAATTACTTATACAAGATTAAAGTTAATCTTCAACACTTAATAATTTAAGTGTTTTGAATTATTAATAACACTTAAATATAATCTTTATCAAAACTTAAGTTGAATATCTGTTTATCTCTACTGCAGGAATGTTTCATTTTGCATTTACATTATTCAAACAAAAAGGTATACATTTTAATATCCACCATTTATCGGGCTTAAAACAATCATCAGCTTGTCAACTTTGTATAAATATAGAAAATCTAAATAAATATTTATGGTAATTATACTTAATGTCATATAAAAGCGGTAAGTATTGCAGCAAGTCTTCAATTTTATAGTAACGCTTAGTGTGTGTGTTAAACGGTTTGCTAGAGGTGTGTGTATGTGTGTTTATGAGTTAAATGTTCTGCTGCAGGTGTGTGTGTGTGTGTGTGTGTGTGTGTGAGAGTGTGTGTGTGTGTGTGTGTGTGTGTGTGTGTGTGTGTGTGTGTGTGTGTGTGTGTGTGTGTGTGTGTGTGTGTGTGTGTGTGTGTGTGTGTGTGTGTGTGTGTGTGTGTGTGTGTGTGTGTGTGTGTGTGTGTGTGTGTGTGTGTGTGTGTGTGTGTGTGTGTGTGTGTGTGTGTGTGT
>NW_015548239.1:1110270-1118554 GCF_001515605.1 Sinocyclocheilus anshuiensis | reverse complement strand
CTGTTTCATGTGTGTGTGTGTGTGTGTGTGTGTGTGTGTGTGTGTGTGTGTGTGTTAAATGGTCTGCTGCAGGTGTGTTTGTGTTAAACAGTCTGCTGCATATGTGTGTGTGTGTGTGTTAAATGGTCTGCTGCAGGTGTGTTTGTGTTAAACAGTCTGCTGCATATGTGTGTGTGTGTGTGTTAAATGGTCTGCTGCAGGTGTGTTTGTGTTAAACAGTCTGCTGCATATGTGTGTGTGTGTGTGTTAAATGGTCTGCTGCAGGTGTGTTTGTGTGTGTGTTAATCCCAGCAGTATCTCTGTCCCTCCCAGGCCGATGAGCAGAAGCTGACGGTGGAGTGTCAGGCTCATTGACTCTCTCGCTGCAGGCTTTAATAGCCTCTGATGGCATGACACCAGATTCCAGCCTCTGACCTCCCACAGGCAGCAGCACTCTCTACTACAGTCAAGGCCAGTGGGAGCCACGCGTATCACACGCACACAGAGCTCAGCAGAGGCAGACCGCACTCAGACACCGCAAACTGCAGGGATCAAGCACGGCTGTTTGGGGAGAGAAAGGTAAAAGTTAGGGACCAGTGCTGTAGTGATCCAGAAGCGCTCGCTGGCATGTGGAAAGGTGTTTCTAAGAGGTACTCTAGCGCTATGCTGGCCATAAGCATCTTGGCACTGAGCTTTATAGCCTTGCTATAAAATCACCATTCAAATATAGATTCACTTATTTAATTCAGTCATAAAAGAAGTCAAATATGAGTAATAAGGAATCTAATGTCACATTCAAATTGTTAAAATCGAGGTTAAAGATTAACAGACAAAAACTCATCAACTGCAAATGGCCAAATTTACAGTAAGGACACGGGGAACAATTCTACAACTCTGCAGGACAGAACAGGTCTTTAATATGGAAATTTAAAAAAGGGTCACGTCTTAGGTTTTAATTAGTGAAATAATCAATCAGGCTGACCATACACAACACCTCAAAATTGTAATTAAACAGATTTAATGAAAACTTAATAAACTATGATGATGTAATATTGAAAAATGAATTAGACCTCCCCTTACCTATAACAAACTCAAATGTTAGCAGACCTTGAACAGGTCCACAAAATGGCAAGTTACCAAACCATTAAATAAATTAAAGGAAGGCTTGTGATGCAATCTAGAAATGGAACGGAGAGCACAAAGGCACTGAAAGAACCAGACGAATATCTCTGCATAAATAAATAAAATCAAATAAATTCAGTTCTTAATAACAGTTCTTAATAGCATTGGTTGTCTTGTTTTCCAGTAAAAATGTCTAAACTTGCTTAAAACATTTGCTTTTTTTTCTTGTTTGAGCATAAATCTAACAAAGTTATCTTCTTATGCTTAAAAAAAATAATAATACTAATAAAATAAAATTATTTGGCAATGCGATAGGAAAAAATAAAAATAATTCTAAATATATTCTCTGAAAACAAGTCTTAAGTCTTCTCTTAAACAAATGTTATGCAATTTTACTTCTCAAGTAAATCTATTTTCTTTTATAACTGCTTGGACCGTTTTATTGGAAAACGTGGCAAATATACTGATTGTACTAAAATAAAAATACTGATGTAAATAATTTTTTATGAACTTTAGAAACTTCTAAATATAAAGGATTTTTTTCTTGGGAAGAATATACATCTGAGAGACAGGAAAATGCTTATTCTCACTTTAATGCTCTATTCTAATGAATGTAATTAGAACTATTCCTTCCTTCCTTCCTTCCTTCCTTCCTTCCTTTTCCTTTTCTCTTTTTTCTATATTGTCTAATTTATTGTTTTCACCAGTTGAATTCATATTGCTTTAGCACTATTGCATTTTGATACTCCTGCCAATAAATACTGCTTCTCTGAATTTGAAGGTGATTAAAAGAGAGGCAGAGAAATGGAGAAGGTAGGGGGAGAAAATAATAAAAAGGAAAAGCTAGGGAGCAAGAAGAAGATAAATTCATTATAGAAGCGTTCTAACCTCCAGAGGTGTTCTAATGAACAATGCGCCATTTTGCACTATGACGTCAGCACTAAACAAATTTCAGCTCACTGTGAAATTATTGAGCCAAACATAATTATCAGTGGTTTAATTATCAAAATGATGATCATTATAACATATGATGATACATTCATCGGACCACAGAGAAAGAGAGAAAGCGACATACATGATGTTCGGTGTATTTGACCAGTGATCAAAACTGCATGGTTTTTCAGACAAAAAAAGCTTAAGACAAACATGTAGGGAATAATTGGTAGATTTGATTGTTTGCCAACAGCATTCAGGTAGTGTTAGCAGTGAACCTGCGGCAAACCTTTGGCAAGAATGGGCAGTTTGCCACTTCTGCCAAACAGTTTTCCATAAGCTCATTTGCATGAGTGCCAGTGTTCATGTAATATATACCACAGGGCTTTGGCAGAACGCTATAATTTTGTGTGTGCAGGGTTGCACAAATCATACCGTTGATATTTTAAAGAACAATGAAGGAGAGTATAGAACCACAAAGTATAGAACCATTCATTGAAATTTGACCTCTGCTGTTTATGGACTCAAAATAATTATTTAATCAAGTCTTTCCAAACCTTTATGACATACTTTCTTTGGTTAAATATAAAACACTATATTTTGGAATATGTGTTACCTAGCAGAATTACCAAAAAAGCATATTTTCAAACAAGCCCACAATTGTTCTTATCATTACAATAGACCCCTTTTCACAATTTTTGAGGTTCTCAGAAGCAGAAGTCATCATAGTTGGGTAAATTTCTATAGTGTTGAAGGGAAATTGCATTAAATATATATATATATATTTTGCTTCTCATGTGCCCCAATAGCAAAAGAAAAAAACAACAACACAATAGCGTTTCTGTGACTTTCCAAAAGAGGAAAAATGTTTTTTGAGAGATTGATTACGTTGAACAAAAAGAGAAAGATATCAAATTTGCTCAGCCTTTGTATTAGAAACACTTACACAGCAGTAGTGCGTTTTATGTTATTTAATACCAAGGTAAGAAAACACAAAATATAGTTTTATAAATAATAAAAAAAACATATAAAAAGACCTTAACAAAAACATATTTTGGACCCTGTTGTCTTTCTTTGTATGAACAGAAAAGGTGCTTCAGAATAATATATATATATATATATATATATATATTTATATTTGCGTGTGTTCCACAGATGAAAGTAAGTCGTTTAGGTTTGGTACAACTTGAGGGGGAATAAATTATTTCACTCTGGTTTATTCTGGTTTAAGGAAGGTCAAAGAAGTGTTCACTGAGACGTTGTCTTTGGTCGCCTCATTTGAACTGAAGTGCTGTCCAGACTCAGCTGCCTCAGCCGTCCCTCCCCCACCGTCCAGCTCCTCACATCAGCTCTGTAAATCACACAGATGTGACAGCTGCATGTGTCCTGATTAAAACATCACTTTCATCTGTCCAGTCTGTTTATTCCAAGCATGTACAGATGCTTCTGGTTCTCTGGAGCTCTCTGTGATAATGACATCTTTCACATGCAGTCAGATTGTATAGGGTGATAAAGCCATTTCGCATCTTTAAAATGCTTTCAAAACCAAATTTTCTGTATAAAAGCATGTTTCAAATGAAAACCTGTCATTTGGGTGAAAATCTGAAGACACATACTCACTTTTTTTCAGTACCTGCTTTGTTTGATTAGCATTCTCTTTCTGATTTCCGCTTAGTATTTTCTTCAGTTGTTGACACATGGGACACATTTTATAGTCCTTGCCATTTTTTTTCTGTAGCTAACATTTAGTCACCTATTAACTATAGTATACATGAGAATTTGCTATTTTCCCTAGTAGAATAAAATTGCATTAAATGTGTTAGCTAGTATAACTACCCTGCTGGTTTTACATATTTCTAACTGATCCAAGCTGGTCATTTATGCTCTTTAGTTGGTTCAAGATGGATTATAAACTGGTGTCCAATATTGACTTGATATTGGATAAGCAACTTGGTTAAATATAAAAACCAAGGAAGTCTTAGGAAGTCGTGGCCTAATGGTTAGAGAGTTGGACTCATAACCCAAAGGTCGTGGGTTCGAGTCTCGTACCGGCAGGGATTGTAGGTGGGGGGAGTGAATGTACTGCGCTCTCTCCCACCTTCAATACCACGACTGAGGTGCCCTTGAGCAAGGCACCGAACCCCCAACTGCTCCCCGGGCGCCGCAGCATAAATGGCTGCCCACTGCTCCGGGTGTGTGTTCACGGTTTGTGTGCGTTCACTGCTGTGTGTGTGCACTTTGGATGGGTAAATGCAGAGCACTAATTCAGAGTATGGGTCACCATACTTGGCCACATGTCATGTCACTTTCACTCATGTCAACAAACCAGCTACTCTACTTAAGCAAGTGTGGCCTTGTTTTTCCAGCAGCTACGCTGAGGTTTGGTTGAATGAGAGATGAGGGCAGATTGCCTGAAGAGAGGGAGGCCTGTGTAAATGTGTGATGTGTCAATGCAGAAAAAAAATCTCTATTGTAACAATTTGACTGACACCGAACAGGTGCACAACCAGAAGGAGGTGTCAGATTTGATTGACACCCAGCTTGCACATGTGTGGCTGTTTCTTCAACAGTGGGCACTTTTGGCCGTGTGAACTTTTAGAAAATAAACCACACTTTTTACACTTTTTTTTTTCTCCTTTTTATGAACCAGCAAATGTCATTTCCATCACGTCACAATATGTGTTGTTTAATATTATTCTGTACTGGAAATTACTCCTTAATGAAGGAATGTACACTGTCATTCAAAAGTTTTGGGTCGGTAAGATTTGTTTTTATTTGTCTCTTAATCTCACCAAGACAGCATTTATTTGAACAAAAATGCAGTAAAAACAGTCATTTTTTGAAATGTTATTACAATAAAAAAAAAACTTTTCTGTTGTAATTAAAATGTTATTTATTTCTGTGATGACCATGCAGAATTTACAGTACCCCTTGTTCCTGTCTTCAGTGTCACATGTAGGATCAGAAATCATTCTAACATGCTAATAATTGGTGCTCAAAAAATGTTATGCCTAATATTTTTGTGGAAACCATGATACTTTAATTTCGAGATTATTTGATGAATAGACATTTCAAAGATTTAGAAAGAACAACATTTAAGTGAAATATAAATCTTTTGTAAGTTTGTAAATGTCTTTACTGTTACTTTTGATCAATTTAATGAGTTGTTGACACATGGGACACATTTTATAGTCCTTGCCATTTTTTTTCTGTAGCTAACATTTAGTCACCTATTAACTATAGTATACATGAGAATTTGCTATTTTCCCTAGTAGAATAAAATTGCATTAAATGTGTTAGCTAGTATAACTACCCTGCTGGTTTTACATATTTCTAACTGATCCAAGCTGGTCATTTATGCTCTTTAGTTGGTTCAAGATGGATTATAAACTGGTGTCCAATATTGACTTGATATTGGATAAGCAACTTGGTTAAATATAAAAACCAAGGAAGTCTTAGGAAGTCGTGGCCTAATGGTTAGAGAGTTGGACTCATAACCCAAAGGTCGTGGGTTCGAGTCTCGTACCGGCAGGGATTGTAGGGGGGGGGAGTGAATGTACTGCGCTCTCTCCCACCTTCAATACCACGACTGAGGTGCCCTTGAGCAAGGCACCGAACCCCCAACTGCTCCCCGGGCGCCGCAGCATAAATGGCTGCCCACTGCTCCGGGTGTGTGTTCACGGTGTGTGTGCGTTCACTGCTGTGTGTGTGCACTTTGGATGGGTAAATGCAGAGCACTAATTCAGAGTATGGGTCACCATACTTGGCCACATGTCATGTCACTTTCACTCATGTCAAACCAGCTACTCTACTTAAGCAAGTGTGGCCTTGTTTTTCCAGCAGCTACGCTGAGGTTTGGTTGAATGAGAGATGAGGGCAGATTGCCTGAAGAGAGGGAGGCCTGTGTAAATGTGTGATGTGTCAATGCAGAAAAAAAATCTCTATTGTAACAATTTGACTGACACCGAACAGGTGCACAACCAGAAGGAGGTGTCAGATTTGATTGACACCCAGCTTGCACATGTGTGGCTGTTTCTTCAACAGTGGGCACTTTTGGCCGTGTGAACTTTTAGAAAATAAACCACACTTTTTACACTTTTTTTTTTCTCCTTTTTATGAACCAGCAAATGTCATTTCCATCACGTCACAATATGTGTTGTTTAATATTATTCTGTACTGGAAATTACTCCTTAATGAAGGAATGTACACTGTCATTCAAAAGTTTTGGGTCGGTAAGATTTGTTTTTATTTGTCTCTTAATCTCACCAAGACAGCATTTATTTGAACAAAAATGCAGTAAAAACAGTCATTTTTTGAAATGTTATTACAATAAAAAAAAAACTTTTCTGTTGTAATTAAAATGTTATTTATTTCTGTGATGACCATGCAGAATTTACAGTACCCCTTGTTCCTGTCTTCAGTGTCACATGTAGGATCAGAAATCATTCTAACATGCTAATAATTGGTGCTCAAAAAATGTTATGCCTAATATTTTTGTGGAAACCATGATACTTTAATTTCGAGATTATTTGATGAATAGAAATTTCAAAGATTTAGAAAGAACAACATTTAAGTGAAATATAAATCTTTTGTAAGTTTGTAAATGTCTATACTGTTACTTTTGATCAATTTAATGCATCCATGCTGAATAAAAAGCATTAAAGTATTCTTTAAAAAAAAAAATCATACTGCCCTTTTTTATACTCTGCCTTTTAACTTTTGACCCATACTGTATAAAGTTTGTGTAAAGACTGTTTGTAAAAACTGTGTTTAAATTTGACCTTCATATAACAAAAAGAAGTTGAAGTCTGCTAGTTTTATTATTTATTTTTGGAACATGAAAGTGCCTGGAGTTGAAGAAACACCCATACACTACTGAAATTGCTAGTACAACACAAATATATTAACATATTTGCAAACATATGTTTAGACAACATCTCTTCTGCTTCAATAATAATGTCAAGATTGATTATTATGTCAGGAGAATTTTCCATCAGATCTGCATGTAAAACACAAGCATATGCTTATGGCTTTGACTCTGACTCATATATAAAACAAGCAAATTGAAGGAGGTAAACTGCAGGCTGTGTGTGTGTGTGTGTGTGTGTGTGTTCATCACAGGAGCTAGTCTATCATGAATTGTATTTTAGCCATAAGCTGTAATATTCTGCCACATGCTTTTAGACTGTCTTTTTAATTCTCTCCTTTTCCTTTCAACATTTTCTTCTCCTCTGTACATTGTTCATCCATTTATTTTTCCCCCTCCCACCTCATCCATTTTCTTTCTTTTATGAAAAGATAACATTATCTTACGCTACATTTTACCAGTAAAAACACACAAAAATACACACATACACCCGTTTACTCACACACACTTTACAACTTAAATCAATCTTACTTGATCATTTATATATGCTCTTATGAAACAATGCCTTTTGAACATTAAACCAAATGAGATCATTAATTCTCAGAAACATCTGTATGTAATTTTAGATCTCAGCCCTTAATGGAACATAAGAAACATTACCCCGCCATAAAAATATGTCACCCAAGCACAGTGTTTCATTAGAAAAACATAAAATTGAAATTCAAATATCTTTTAATCTGGTAGCAGGAACAACTTTAAAGGTTGTGCATTAAAAATTAATGAACAGAAAATTGCATTTGTCCCCTTATGTTATTTTATGTACCGTATCCAAATATTTCAAGCAGGGCGATAAATGTTGAACTTTCTTGACAATAAATGGCAGACAAAAAAAACCTGTTCAACAGTCCTGTAGTGTAACATTGATGTAATATTACAGAGTGTATATATGACACCCTTAGGGCAGTGGTTCTCAAATAGTGGAAGACACCAGTTCTCACATCGTGTTCTCTTTCCCGCATTCAAAACTACAGTGTTGATGTTTGATGTCCAAGAACCAGAGTTTTTATTTTATTTTATTTATTTATTTTACCACAGTTTCTTATCCTCTGCTGCCTTTTAATATGGTGTTGAGTGATTCTTTTCATATTCAAATTTTTTATTTATTTTAAGATGAAATATTCTGGAAATCGGCAGCCAAATTATTATTTTTTCTTTCAAAGTGTGCATTCACCATTAAAAGTTGAGAATCATTGATGTTAGGAAACGTCTCGGTTATGTATGTAACCCTCATTCCCTGAAGGAGGGAACGGAGACGTCACGTCGGTGATGACCGACGAATTGGGATCTCGCCAGAGAGACCAATCCACTTCGAGTGTAACTAAA
>NW_015548239.1:1091172-1105908 GCF_001515605.1 Sinocyclocheilus anshuiensis | reverse complement strand
ATGTCACCCAAGCACAGTGTTTCATTAGAAAAACATAAAATTGAAATTCAAATATCTTTTAATCTGGTAGCAGGAACAACTTTAAAGGTTGTGCATTAAAAATAAATGAACAGAAAATTGCATTTGTCCCCTTATGTTATTTTATGTACCGTATCCAAATATTTCAAGCAGGGCGATAAATGTTGAACTTTCTTGACAATAAATGGCAGACAAAAAAAACCTGTTCAACAGTCCTGTAGTGTAACATTGATGTAATATTACAGAGTGTATATATGACACCCTTAGGGCAGTGGTTCTCAAATAGTGGAAGACACCAGTTCTCACATCGTGTTCTCTTTACCGCATTCAAAACTACAGTGTTGATGTTTGATGTCCAAGAACCAGAGTTTTTATTTTATTTTATTTATTTATTTTACCACAGTTTCTTATCCTCTGCTGCCTTTTAATATGGTGTTGAGTGATTCTTTTCATATTCAAATTTTTTATTTATTTTAAGATGAAATATTCTGGAAATCGGCAGCCAAATTATTATTTTTTCTTTCAAAGTGTGCATTCACCATTAAAAGTTGAGAATCATTGATGTTAGGAAACGTCTCGGTTATGTATGTAACCCTCATTCCCTGAAGGAGGGAACGGAGACGTCACGTCGGTGATGACCGACGAATTGGGATCTCGCCAGAGAGACCAATCCACTTCGAGTGTAACTAAATGAGCCAATGGACATTGGCATGCGGATTTCGCATCTGGCTGCCACACCCCGCAGCGCGGGTATAAAAGGCAGCAGGTGCATCGCATTAATTCATGTTTTTGCTGAGGAGCCGAGCCGGTGACCCGGCAGCTCAGCGGTGGTACAGCAAATGTGGCGACGTGACGTCTCCATTCCCTCCTTCAGGGAACGAGGGTTACATACGTAACCGAGACGTTCCCTTTCAGTTGGTCACTCTCGATGTCACGTTGGGGATGACCGACGAATTGGGATCCCTACCAACACGCCACAGGTGCTGCCCCCTTTCAGTGCCCTGTGTAGGCCTCCTGATGCTTCCTATAAGGCAGACGACAGGACCGGGCTCTACACAGAGAAGGTCGACTACAGCTGTTCCTCGCAACCCAACAGTATGACTTGGATAACACTGGGAAAGCGTGCCCTATCCATTTGGAAAAGGGCATGTTGCAGAGTCACCTCCTCCCAGAGGGGGTTAAGTGACATTTACTCATGTGGAATAACCCTGAAGGGCCCTACTGCACATGGAAGTCTCTGAGATGGCTCAGGCTGCATCATTTAGAGACGGCAGAACGTGGTCTGCCAGGGGAGACATGGCCCTAGTAACTGTACCGTGGAAATACACATATGGGATCCCAACAGGGTCACTCATATGGGCACTAGTCTCGCACCAGATTTCAGGAATTCATTGGCTGAAGGCCTGGCGTGGACGCTCCGCCACGTCTGGCCGCCGGAGTGCTGGAGGACTCGACAGAGTCTGCCCGGTCAGGGAACTCTCTGGATAATTAGGTGCTAAGGATGCCGCAAGCCGACTCTGAATCGGGCCTCTCAGTGCCACTACCCGTTTGAGGTGAGAACACAGGAGGAAACCGGTTCGACACGCAGGCTATAGAACCTAGCGAACGTGTTAGGTGTCGCCCAGGCCGCAGCTCTACAAATGTCTGCTAGCGAGACACCACAAGCAAGCGCCCAGGACGATGCGACACCCCTAGTGGAGTGAGCACGCAGCCTGAGCGGGCAGGGCACACCTTGTGCTTCATAGGCCAAGGTGATGGCATCCACTATCCAGTGGGCCATCCTCTGCTTGGAGACAGCCTTCCCCTTCTGCTGTCCACCGTAACAGACAAAGAGCTGTTCTGAGGTCCTAAAGCTCTGAGTTCTATCCACGTACTGTCGCAGTGCATGTACAGGACAGAGCAAAGCTAGGGCTGGGTCTGCCTCCTCTAGGGGCAGCACTTGCAGGTTCACTACCTGGTCCCTGAAAGGGGTGGTAGGAACCTTGGGCACGTAGCCAGGCCGGGGTCTCAGTGTTGCACTGGAATCAGCCGGCCCAAACTGAAGGCACGATTCGTCGACCGAAAATCCCTGCAGGTCCCCCACCCTCTTAATCGAGTCCAATGCAGTCAGGAGCAGGGTTTTTATAAAAAGAAACTTCAACTCGACTGACTGCAAAGGCTCGAAGGGGGCAGCTTGTAGGGCTCTTAGCACCAATGCCAAACCCCAAGAGGGTAGGGAGGGGGACATAGGAGGATTTAACCTCCTGGCCCCCCTAAGAAACCTGACGACCAGATCGTGCTTCCCCACCGACCTCCCCTCTATGGGGTCGTGATGGGCAGAAATAGCAGCAACGTAAACCTTAAGAGTGGAGGGGGACAGCCTACGCTCCAACCCTTGCTGTAAGAAGGAAACCACGGCTCTGGACGAACATCTCCGGGGGTCCTACTGATCGGAGGAACACCATTCGACGAACAGGTTCCACTTCAGCGCATAGGCCCGTCTCGTGGACGGAGCACGCGCTGAAGCGATAGTGAGAGCTACCTCCTGGGGTAGGTCACTTAGAACCTCCGCGTCCCGTCCAGGGACCACACATGGAGTTTTCACAGGTCTGGACGCGGGTGCCAGAGGGTGCCCCGTCTCTGAGAAAGCAGATCCTCCGAACCGACTCCAGATCAGCTGAAACGCCTGGGGGTGGAGTCTCCACTCCCTTGGAAGTGGTGCTTGAGACAGCTCGTTGGCTGCCCGATTGAACACTCCTGGGATGTGGATGGCACGAAGGGACCTCAGATACTTCTGACTCCAAAGGAGGAGGTGGCGGGCGAGTTGCAACATGCGACAAGAGCGTAAACCGCCTTGCCGGTTGATATACGCAACAGTCACAGTGTTGTCTGTGCGGTCCAGAACGTCCCTGGCCTGAAGGCGCCCTCTGAGGCGGCTCAGGGCAAGGCATACTGCCAGCGGGGCTGTCACAAGGAGCATTAGTTCCGGGAACCAGGTCCGAGTTGGCCAATAAGGCGCCACGAGCAGGACCTGCTCCTCGTCCTTCCTGATCTTGCACAGTGTCTGTGCGAGCAGGCTCACTGGGGGGAACGCATATTTGCGCAGGCCCCAGGGCCAGCTGTGTGCCAGTGCGTCCGTGCCGAGCGTTGCCTCGGTTAGGGAGTAGAACCACTGGCAGTGGGTGGTTTCTGGAGATGCAAACAGGTCTACCTGAGCAACTCCGAACCGACTCCAGATCAGCTGAAACGCCTGGGGGTGGAGTCTCCACTCCCTTGGAAGTGGTGCTTGAGACAGCTCGTTGGCTGCCCGATTGAACACTCCTGGGATGTGGATGGCACGAAGGGACCTCAGATACTTCTGACTCCAAAGGAGGAGGTGGCGGGCGAGTTGCAACATGCGACAAGAGCGTAAACCGCCTTGCCGGTTGATATACGCAACAGTCACAGTGTTGTCTGTGCGGTCCAGAACGTCCCTGGCCTGAAGGCGCCCTCTGAGGCGGCTCAGGGCAAGGCATACTGCCAGCAACTCGAGGCAATTGACATGCCAATGCAGTTGGGGACCCATCCAAACCCCTGACACTGCGTGCCCATTGTACGTGGCCCCCCAGGCGGTGGCCGAGGCATCCGTGATTACCACAGCATGCCTGGATACCTGTTCCAGGGGCACTCCTGCCCGAAGGAATGAGGGATCTGACCACGGGCTGAAGGTTCTGCGGCAGGCCAGTGTAATCTGAACCCGGTGAGTACCGCGTCACCACGCCCACCTCGGTACTCGGCCATGGAGCCAGTGCTGAAGTAGTCTCATATGGAGCAGACCGAGCGGAACTATCGCCGCAGCCATATGCCCCAGGAGTCTCTGAAAGAATTTCAGTGGGACCGCCATCCTGCCTGATAAAATTCTTGAGGCAGTTCAGCACCGACTGAGCACGCTCCTGGGTGAGGCGTGCCGTCTGGCTGACCGAATCCAACTCCATGCCGAGAAAAGAGATCCTCTGCGTTGGCACGAGTTTGCTCTTTTCCCAGTTGACCCGAAGACCCAACTGGCTGAGGTGTCTGAGCACCAGGTCCCTGTGTGCGCACAACTGATCGCGAGACTGTGCGAGTATGAGCCAGTCGTCGAGATAGTTGAGAATGCGCACACCCTGTTCTCTCAAGGGAACAAGGGCCACCTCCGCAACTTCGGTGAAGACGCGAGGCGACAGGGACAGCCCAAAGGGCAGGACCTTGTACTGATATGCCCGCTCCTCGAACGCGAATCTCAGGAATGGCCTGTGCCGCGGGAGGATAGAGGCATTAAAGCCTTGGGGACGGATGCATTCGAAAATGGATTTCTGCGTCAACATCTTGAATGGCATCTTGTGAAGTGCATGGTTCAAAACTCGCAGATCCAAGATCGGTCGTAACCCACCGCTTTTCTTGGGCACAATGAAGTAAGGGCTGTAAAACCCTGACCTCATATCGGCTGGAGGGACCGACTCTATCGCATCCTTCGCCACCAGGACTGCGATTTCCACATGCAAGACAGGCATCGACAGCCTTAACTGAACCGGATGCCCCTGAACTTGGGGGGACGCCGGGCGAACTGAATCGCATAGCCAAGTCTGATGGTCCGCTGGAGTCACCGAGACCGATCGGGGAAAGCTAACCAGGCTCCGAGAGACTGTGCCAATGAAACCAACGTACCCGAGGTGGGGCAGCATGGTGGCAACACAGGGACTCGGCCCGGGGCCTGTGACGGCAGAGGGTGGAGTCTGGGTGTGAAGTGTAACACTCACCTGATTCCTCCTCATGCGGGAGAAAACGCAGGAGTCTGTCTTGAGGCTTGTGACAGCCCGGCGTGTGACGACATGAAGTGGGGACTCGAGTGCTACAACCCTTACCTGGTTCCACGAATGGGCAGGAGGGGTGCTCTTGGGCAACCCACTGCTGCCCGCTTGCGAGAGAGGAGGAGGGAAGTGACCCCGTGATGCACGGTTCACCACTCTCCTCCTCTTGAGACCCAGAGACCGAGGAAACTATTTTTTTATTCAAGTTTTGGGTACCGCTGGCTGCTGGGCCAGCGGCGGAACAAAGACAGAGCAAAACAAAAGATTCTCCACCCGGCCCTCCTCCGGGGGAGGGAGTGGTGCGATCCCCATCTCCCGATGAGCAGTCTCCTCCATCTTCGGGTCGCCCGTCTCAGGGCCTCTTGCACTTGCGCTTTCTGCCGGGTTTGGCGGGGGCCTGGACGGGGTTGTTACCTCGCGCTTCGAGCGACGAAGGTGACCGCACAGTCTCTGGGTCGTGCCTGCGACCGGCTCCACGATGCTGCCTGGTGGAAGGCTGCTGCAGCTGCGTGGAAGCAGCAGGTTTCCTCCGGCGCATGATGTGTTTGATCGCCACAGTCTGACTGAGAACTGTACCTTATCATGCTCCTTCATGTCGGCCAGACCCAGCCAGAGATGGCGCTCCTGGACCACTATCGTGGACATCGCACGACCCAGAGACTGTGCGGTCACCTTCGCCGCTCGAAGCGAGAGGTCCGTCGCAGCACGCAGTTCATGTAGAACCGCCAGGTCATGGCCACCCTCGTGCAGGTCTTTCAGGGCTTTGGCCTGATGGACCTGCAGTAACGCCATGGCGTGGAGGGCAGAAGCCTCCTCCCGATGCAGATATCGACATCTGGTCTCCAGGGGGCGAACTGAAGGAAATGGCCGGCTCCCTCCATCCTGTAGAGGGGCCAGCACGCCCCTCCAGCTGCACCACCAGCTGCGGAGTGCTTGAGGGGTGACAAACTCCCTCTGGGAAAGCCGTCACCATGATCCTCAAATCACCTCTGACTCCACCGGACGCAGTGCTGTCCCGATTGCCGGAATGAATGCTGGATTGCGGCAGAGGCAGAGGGACCCCGCCACGTTTGACGTAACGGAGTCTTTCATGCAACTCCGAGATGGCCATGTCCCCACAATAGAACATGCACCATCCACGAACGCTTACTCAACGTGCTCAACGCCCAGACACGTGAGGCAGCGATCGTGACCGTCCCGAGGGGCCAGATAGCGACCACACCCAGAAACGCACGGGTGATAAGCCATCTTCATCGCGATCACCTGTGTTGCTCTTTTAGAGATTGCTCTTTTGTGCTGAAGCACGCAGGGGAGCTAGCCACCGCACACTCCAAGTGTGGCTGTCTGCACGAAGACAATCTTTTTCCTGTGAGACCGTGACCACCGCTGCTGTGCCGTAACGCCTGCACTCGTTCTGCAATCACTCGAGGAACAGGAGAGCAGTAGTGTAGTGATGCACCACCGCTCAGCTCCGAAGCGAAAGGATGAATTAATGCGATGCACCTGCTGCCTTTTATACCCACGCTGCGGGGTGTGGCAGCCAGATGCGAAATCCGCATGCCAATGTTCATTGGCTCTTTTAGTTACACTCGAAGTGGATTGGTCTCTCTGGCGAGTTCCCAATTCGTCGGTGACGTCGAGAGTGACTGATTGAAAGGGAACCCTATAGTTTCAATGTCAGTCCCCAGTTCTTAGTTTCAATATCAGTTTCTGTGGTCCTTTCCTTTTCTCTTTGCATGGCCTAGTAGAAGTTTTGGGATCAACTCAGGCCATGCTGTTTAGAGCTGCTTTACTTAAACCAATGCGCTTTGATAGGGAGTTCACAAGGGGAATCGAAATTCTCTCTTTCATCCTCTCTACTGGTTTCCTCTTCCCTCTCTCTCAAGACCATTTATAATGTGTGTGTGTGTGTGTACCAGTAAGTATTGTGTGTGTGCTTGTTTGTTGTGTGTAGTTGCATTTACCTCGGACATATAAGAAAGCACATTAGTTCATTCCCTTATTGTTTCCAAGAAAAACAACCCTGAATACATAAATGGATAAACAAACAATCCAGATGAATAAATATAACTGCCTGAAGAGAGCATTAAAGACAAAAGGAATGAGAAACGGATGCGTCTATGATCTTTAACTTTCCTCAGAAGCAACGTAAACACAATATGTCACACTTTGGCTTTGTATTTATTAGCATTTGACTAATATATAACATCAAATCCTTCATTCTGCAAATCACACAGGATTCACAGGATTCTGAGCCCTGGGGCTAAATGAGGTCGCATGAGGACAGAGGAGTGATTCGGCAGTTGTCTACTGAGGAGAATAAAAGAATATTTATTCATTTTCAAGGCACAGCAAGCTCAATTGTGTTGTGAGGTTTTGCATTTGTTTGCTTGTTTTTTATTGCATGGCATGAGAGTAATTAAATGAGAACAGATGGAGGTTTGGTGACGTGTTCGGTAATTTAATTTCTGAATCGTTTTTTATTTTGTGATTCTCACAAATGGCTAAGAACAGGTTGATCCGTGTCGGCATTTCTCATCTTACGCAAGACACTATTAACATCTGATTAGAATTACGCCGTTCTCCATCATCCTCTCGCTCTCATTCAAACTCTTTCCTCTAGTAAGGGTCAGATGTAGCTTCTTTATTTCTCTCTTCCCATCATGCATTATGTATTTCATTATCGTGACAAACAACTCTCAGCCGCTGGAGTGCAGCCAAACATAATCGACACACGGACATTAAATGGCTCTCATGAGCCTTCCTGTATCGATCTGCATACTGACCAAGAGCAAGAGCAGGACTGGAGACACTGCGAACATAAAACCCCAACTCTTCTAGATGTACTTCTGTGACAGAGTTCACCTCGAAAGAATACCATCCAGGGTCTGGGTGACAACAGAGCGGTGACCCGTCCATTTAGTGTATGATTTATTAAACGAGGTAAATGTCAAGTTTGCAATTACTTCACAATTCATCCGGAGGAGCTCAAAGGAATATATTAAAAATATGTGACAATTAGACGGAAATGTAGAGGTTGTGAGGATGAGCGAGAGCGGGGGTGTTTGTTTAGGGGATATTTGTGTGCTGTGGAAAAAAAGCCATGGCATTTCTAAGATCGGGTCACATTTATCAGGCGATGGGCTGTTAAACACTGCTGTCAGCTTTCTGCCGTTCAGACTCCAGGATAATCTATTTTTTTAAGATGGCAGCTACACTTTCACAAAGATTTTTTTGTTTTTTTGTTTGGTGAATAGACTCAACTTCAAATCTGACAGTTCAAGAAAGCTTTAATCTTTTGTTTCTAAATGAAGACTCGTTTGACATTTGGAAAAGGAGTTGAGGTTGAAATTTTGTTGATGACTCACCAGAACACAATGAATCTTCTGGAAGCAATCGATTTTGCTTTCCACACTGTTCAGTCTCAGTTTGTCCATTGCTGGTATATTGTGTTTTCAACATCTCATTGAGAAGCCAATGCATCATAACATTGGTCTGCAGCTGGACAATAGCCATCTTCCACTGCAGACGTATTATTTATTTATTTATTTATGATGACAAAACAGCCATTCCTCCAGTCTTCAGTGTCACACGATCCTTCAGAAATCATTCTAAATGACATTGACTTCGACCCAATGTGCTGATTTGGTTCAGAAACATTTCTTATTATTATCAATAATATTGAAAATAGTTCTGCTCTGCTGCTTAATATTTTTGTGGAAACAGTGATACTTTTTTTCAGGATTCTTTGATGAATAGAAATATCTAAAGAACAGCATTTATTTGAAATAATTGTTTAAAAAACAATTAAAAACAATACTTTTTACAAAAGTATCTTTAAAATACAGTATCCTAAAAAAGGGACTTATTTTATTTTATTATATATATATGAAGAATTCAGATGCAAAACCCTCTAAGTGCCACCTGAAATTTTCTTCTAAAATTAGCATTTTTATCAGGCTTCTATGTTTAGGTTCAGTAATTTCACTTCAATGGCAATGAATAGGTCCTTTTATATGCCATATATATATATATGTATATGTGTATGTGTGTGCGTGTGTGTGTGTGTGTGTTTGTTTTGTGTGTATGAATGTGAGTGTGTGATTTCCTGGGCTTCCATGGCAAGTAGAAAGGACATTTATATTCCCTGCAAATGAGTAATTTGTTAACTGAAATTTGAGCATATCACCAAACTATTAAGCCTAAAATTGTTTGACTGCGAAATCATTAAGATTATTCTTTTTGTACTTATGCAAACAGCTATTTTGCCATTATGCACAAACCAAATTGCTATGATGTAAATAACTGTGTGGAGATGGTGATTGGAATATTTATGCTTGTTTAGCTGATTCAGGAGTTCCATCAGAGGAAATTAATGACAGAGATCCTGAGTGTTTACTGCCAGAGAGATTGAGAGAACGTGAGGGGAGGAGGAGCGGAGGAGAGGTCTGATCAGCATTTACAAACTTTTATTGGAACTTAAAGCCAATCAGCTCAGCGAGGCAACTTCACCAAGGTCAAACAAATAAAAGAGAAATAAATGAAGACACAATAAAGAGGTAGCAGTGAAAAGTGTGATGGAGATACAAAATAACCTGACTCAACAGAGTTCTATAATAAGATGAAGCCCTCAGGTAAAACATTACAGATGCAGGAATCTTAATGTGTGAGTACAAAATGCTTTCAGATGCATATATTACAAGAAAGCTTCAAAGGTACATTTGTTATTCTGTGGTTACTAGGTCTTATAGAAGTGCAGTTTGGAGCTCACCACCGTGTTAAAGGGGTATAATTCACCCATAAAATGAAAATGGTCATTTAAACACACTCAATTTTTTCCAAACCTGTATGAGATTCTTTTTTCTGCGAAACACAAAAGAAGATATTTTGAAGAATGTGGGTAAACAAGGGTGAGTAAATGATGACCGAATTTTTCATTTTTGAACTATCCCTTGAGTAAAACATCACAGATCAGTTCAAAGTGATGATTTATATATGTAATCTTTATAATCCAGAAATTTTGAGAGTGGATATTTAATTTCAGTTGCGTTAACAGCCTGCCACTTTCATCTCACTATATAAGAAATGGATAAACAGCTTCCTCTGTCTGAAATGAGAGCCTAATATCAATCCAGTTATTATAATTTTGGCTCTGAATTCATTCACATGCTAGGCACAGGCGTACCATATATCTCTGCAGGACTCTGAAAGGAAAAGAAACAATCTAACCTAAAAACAACATTAGAGCCCCTATGATGACCGCTTTCAACTGCTGGAAAAGTTGTGACTGATGGGTTGATATTTTCTCAGTCTGTAGAAATCCATTTTCTATCATCTTTTTCCACCTTTGCGCTGTGAGTTGCAAACGTGGTTGTATTTGAACACTTCAGTCACACTTAAAAATGGATGAATGTTATTACATTAAAAAAAAATAGCAAAACAAGTGACTGTAAGATTTTTAATTAATTCATTAATTAATTTTGAAAGAAACTCACCAAGGATGTGTTTATTTGCTCAAAACTGCAGTCAAAACATAACTGTTTTCTACTTTAATATACTGTATATTTAAAAAAATAATGTATTCATGTGATGGCAAAGTTGAATGTTTAGCAGCCATTACTCCAGTCTTCATATGATGTCATGTGATGCTTCTGAAATATTATAAATATCTTTACTGTCACTTTTGACCAATTTATGTTTTCTTGCTTGTGTTTTTGCTAGTATTAATAATTTTTTTCTTTCTTTCTTTCTTTGATGCATAGAGAGAACTCTTGAAACAAACAAACAAAAACAAAAAAGTCAGCACGAGTCAGGCACCCACAGTGTTGATTTGTCAATGGGGAAGTGTTTCCCTCCTGCTCACATATGCTGTCTCGCGCTGCATGCCGGTGGGCAGCTTTAACAAACCTCCGTTCTGGAGAATATTTTCAGCAGCTTACACACAAGCTTTTAATTAGTTTATGAAAGTGTTAGATTCTTAAAGAATTCTACTTAAGTATTAAATGGAGAATCTCTTTGATTTCTGAGAAAATGTAAACACGGCAATGAATGTTTTGTGTTCATCCAAATATTCATCCGAGAGAGAATGAAGACCTTCCAATAAAGCTTAAGTTAGAAATAATTTCACACTCCACAGGAGAAAGTTTGACATTTTCCCTCTCATGCTCTGTTCTATATCGAACAGATTTGACAGAGTTGAAAGTAGCAATGATAATTACTATAGTTACTTAGGTAATCTTTATTAAGTGTGTTGAAATTTCTTCTTCTGCATTCTACTGTACGGACGGAAATTTACTTTCCCTTCAGCCTGAGGCTTATTAATTTCACTTTTGGTGTGAAAAGGCTTTTATATTTGCCAAAAATATCACTTTTTTTATTTTAAAAACAAACAAGCAAGCCCTGTGCAGATTTAAAAAGTAACTGTTTTTAAAAAGATTTAAAAAGTTTTGTATCTTTGTATCAGTCTGCAATGTCATACATTTTTTAAAACATTTGGGAGGCAATATGCCATCTTGGCCATATGGTACAAGCATGTGCTTGCATGTGTGTGTGTTTGTGTGTGTGCTGTTTTGAAATCTGCAGCCACACACTATTAAAATTATCTATAGGAAGTATACAGAGCAGGATGTATTCATTCTGCGCCAGCGGAAACAGAGAGGAAAAGTCAAATTTGTTTGTGTCTTGTCCAATATATGTATGGGTTTATATGGGTAATATATGTGGCCTTTTAGCACTTATCTCAGTCGGTGTGTTTCTGACAAATGTAATGTACAGTATAGTTTTGGTTGCACTGAGTGTGCAAGTAAAATCAAACATTTATATTTTAGTGTTTATGTAGGTCAATGTTATAATTCATTAAAAAGTTTCTTTAGGAAAACATCTCTCTCTTACTTTAGTGACTGGGTGATCTGATTACACGTTTTCTCTCCTCTGTAGCTGCACAGTTTTGATGTCACGCATACATCAATCACACTGAGTGTAATTTTCATTTCACACTCATTAGAGCGGAGCAAAAGAAATGTCCAAACAGCAGCCTCACATTTGCAGGGAGAGGGGCAAATACAATGAGAGAGCGAAGGAAAGCATGAATAAATCCTGAGGAAAATCTTGTAAAATTTGCTGTAAAAATAAATGGGTATCTTGTTGCCAGAAATTAACCATAACAATGACAATGTTTCAGGCATTATAGGATGGTGTACTCTATGTTTTACAAGTCACAGCTGTGTATTTCATTGACTATTGTTAATATACTAACCTATTTGAATTCAATGTGGAAAACAGTTTTTGCTTCTGTATTTTTATTAATTTATTTGTTTATTAAAAAAACTAATTCAATGATGAATAGAAAGTTCAAAAGAACAGCATTTATTTGTAAAGGAAATATTTTCTAACATTATAATTGTGCTTACTGTCACTTTTGATCAATTTAATGCATCCTAGCTGAATAGAATTTTATCTTTGTTGTTGTTTATTTAATTTTATTATTAGTATTTTTTTTTAAATCTAATCTCTTAATTTTGAATGCTTAAATCAGACTTTTGAATGGTAGGCTACTGTATCATGGTTTCAACAAAAATATTTATTAGAACAACTGTTTTCAACATTGATAGCAATAAGAAATTTTGTTTATTAAAAAAACTAATTCAATGATGAATAGAAAGTTCAAAAGAACAGCATTTATTTGTAAAGGAAATATTTTCTAACATTATAATTGTGCTTACTGTCACTTTTGATCAATTTAATGCATCCTAGCTGAATAGAATTTTATCTTTGTTGTTGTTTATTTAATTTTATTATTAGTATTTTTTTTTAAATCTAATCTCTTAATTTTGAATGCTTAACTCAGACTTTTGAATGGTAGGCTACTGTATCATGGTTTCAACAAAAATATTTATCAGAACAACTGTTTTCAACATTGATAGCAATAAGAAATATTTATTGTGCACCAAATCAGCATTAGAATGATTTCTGAAGGATCATGTGACACTGAAGACTGGAGTAATGGCTGCTGAAAAGACAGCTTTGCCATCACAGGAATTAATTACATGTTATAATATATTAAAATAGGAAACAGATATTTTCAGTTGTAATAATAGTTAAAATATTACTGCTTTTACTGTTTATTTAAACAAATATATGCAGCTTTGGTGAGCAAGAGACTTTTTTCATTATTTTTTTATTTACATTTTTTTACTATTCCAAACATATGTATATATGCATATAATAAAATGAACAGCATATATTAAGAAAGCTCCATTTATGATTTTTGAAAATCACAAACATCAGAGTCCAAAGTGCATGCTGCTTACAAAATATGAGAACATTTTATCCCCAGATTTTTAAAAGTGAGTTTGGGATCACTGAAACTGGTGTTTTCATGTGCTTCCTTTGGAAATAGCAAAAACCTCATCAATAATGTAGAAGAGTCTTGTCTCAGTGTTCAGTTCAGAACAGTTTTAACAGAGATAAAAACCATTGTAAACAAAGACTTAGCTTTTGTTTTTTTCTTCGCTTTCTTCTCTTCTTGCCCGAGTTTCCATGGTGAATTAATGAAGTGAAGGGGCTTCATTCTGGCTTCCCGCTCAAACTGAATGCGGCCTGCTTTAGACTGCAGTTTACTTACAATATGCATGAAATGACATGCCATAAAGTCTAAATTAGCTCATAAACAGTCATAACCTGAAGCATGTCATAAACTCTGTCTGCCATGTGTATTTGGCAGTTGCCACATACTCAAGAGTGCAGGAATGTAGAAATGTATTGGAATGTATCCGGTTCTTACTGAATATAGAACAGCAGTGGCGGCAGTGACAAGGTGCTATTAGTGTCAGGTGTGCCTCATCTCACGCTGCCTGCTAAACTGTAGCCACAGCCCTCCTCTTCTGTATGTCTTCAACTGTTATTTTATTTAGATGCATGCTGGGAGCCTGAGCAACAATAGAGATGAAATACTGTCCTCTTCCTCTCGCTGTTGGGGTTCTGTCTGTGTAAAAAGAGAAAGAGGGAAGGGGAGAAAAGAAAGCATGTTTAAAGACAAACATGAAATGAAATTAGTGTGCACAGTAAGAGCAGAATCAGCAGGTTGATGAGTTTTAGAGACATCAAAACGGGAAAAGAAGGAGAAGGGGCGATAAAGATGATTACAAACATGTAGTCGCTGACATCCACGCATCAAGGTTATGTTTCCCTGCGAGATCTTCCACCAGATGTGCCTTGCATCTCGGAATGTAAATCAATCCTCGCGTGCGAGACAGAAAGGTTTATCTCATTGCAACATCTCATGCATGTGTTAATGTGGAAGAAGAATGGGGAAAAGATTTGACAGGTGTGGCTTGTCCACAATGGGAGAACATGATTCATCGCTTGATGGGTCCAATACGGACATAAACTCTTAAGAATACCGCAGGGAGCTGGGATGGAAGATAGATGATGGAAGTATTGTGAGGTAAGCTTAAGTAAATATATCGTATGTGTTAGGGCTGCACAATTAATCGAATTTGTAATCGCGATTACAATTATGGATGCCACAATTACGTAATCGTTCAAAGTGGCAATTAATCGTTCAAAGTCCACTTATGTTATTCTGCACGCTTAAGATATGTTTTTTTTCTTTCTACATGTTATCTTAAGGGTTTTTCCATTGTTTTAGTTTTAGTATAACATTATAATACCATTCATATTTTTACTTTTTTTATAATTTAAAGAAGAAATCAATCCGATGTATATTTGACATTTGAGGCTTAATACTATAGAAAAGCACTAAAGGTTTTTCAGTTAGAGTGTTTTCAGCTTGTTAATTTTTTTATATAAAAATACAGCATGCAATTGCATCAAACAAAGGTATAAACATCATTCAATGTAAATTGTGATAATCGTAATTAATAATCGCAATTACAATTTCAAGGGAATAATC
>NW_015548239.1:1077010-1090971 GCF_001515605.1 Sinocyclocheilus anshuiensis | reverse complement strand
CAATGGTATAAACATCATTAAATGTAAATTGTGATCATCGTAATTAATAATCGCAATTACAATTTTAAGGGAATATTCGACAATTATGATTTTTGTCATAATCATGCAGCCCTAGTATGTGTTGGAATTATTGATTATTAAAAAATATATTGTAAAATATATATAAAAACTTTTGAGTAATAGTCTTAAGTAGCTGTGTTCTTAAGTTAGCCCACTCAAAAATGCAGTGTGAACTTTTTTCATGTTTTTGTATTTTGATTTATATTTCATGTAATTTTTCTCAAGTTGGCTGACCAAAAAAAAAGAAATAAGAAAAATTACCAAAATAAGCTAAATCAAAGGCCGAAAAATTAATTAATACTGCTTACTTATACACTTACTGTCAAAGCACTGGTCCATTTCAGTTTGACCTATTGATGTGCTTGTGTTTAGCTGCAGGCCGGGCTTCGTCCCAGACTGAGATGACTAATTAGTCTCTTACATTAGACATTAGAAATTAGTCAAAGAAACTCTCAAAGCTTCACTGAGCTATTAGAAGAGCTAATTTTAATTAATTGGATGTAATTTTGGTGGAAAATGAACGATAATTCGTCCAATGATTATCCTCCTGTGTCTGTGGAGACTATATATGTTCCTTTAAGGAAGAAAAAGCACTGGCTATGAGTATGGGTTCAGTTTCATAAGGACAGATGGGCATGAATCTGATCTCTGTCAGATTCTGTTACGGACTCTGACAGTACAGGCGAGCCACCTCTGTGTGCTCTGCACGCACTTCATTTCTGACAGGGAGGGTTTTAAGGTTGGCTGCTGCTACTTCCAAATGATGTGTTTGGTGCCTCACATGAACTCATCTATCCGCACTATTCTGCAGTGAAATCAAACTGAAGGTGAAAACATGAGTGGACAAAACATTGCCTCACTTGTGCTGTTTGTTTATGGCTTTTGATCCTTTTTTTGCAAACCTTTTTGTAATATTGAGTGTTTATGGTTTCCACACCAAAATCACTGCACCACAAATCCAAAATAATGACGTTGCCATTGATTTGTATCTCTTTGTGTGCTTTCACAAATTTCATTTAAGACTCCATTGTTTTCTAAAGAAGCTATCAAAAAAAAGAAATAAAAAAAATCTGAAGGACAGAAATACTGTATGCATTTAAGAGTTAGAATAATAATTGTTTTCTGTTCTGGAACACTTTCTGTTCAGTTTAATGAACAGTTGCGTCTCAATTCATCTTTTACAACCAGAGCATCTCAATTTAAAACATTTTGTTTAACCATCTAATTTTTCATCTCCTCCATCTAAATATGACAGAACATATAATGTAAGTTTTCAAACAGATATACATATAAAATACAGTATTCTATTCATGTGAGCTGTCCATGGATGATTTTGGCCCATTTTTCTCTTGTGAATGATGCACTTCTATCTTTCTATTTACATTTATTTTTGTTCTTCTTTGTTGTAGTAGTAATTGAGAATGTTGAGTTGAAACTTGAGTTTTAGTAATTTAGTTACTAGTTGTAGCACTCCAGTACAATATGAAACTTACAGTATGTGCTTCAGAGACTAAGAACATGGCACATTATAGTGAGATAGAGGGAAAGGCATTCAGAGTAGCTTCAGACAGAGACATTCAAAGAATGAATAAAGATTCTGACATTGTTTCTGAAAAGTTCACCTTCATGATAATTAATGGTTGTTTGCAGCTTTTGTGCGTCAAGACTTTTGGATGCACACGGCAGCACTCATTTGCTGGAATAAATAAATTCTTAACATATCATTTGGAAAAATGGCCCTGGTACCTGGCGGCGGGTGTTCATGCATGTTTGATCTATTCAAATGCCAGGTCTTATTTACTCTCTCCAGAAAACCTTGAGAGCTTGAAATGACAGACTCTCTTCATCTAAATAACAACTTCACACCACCGTTTGAAGAAGAGACAAAGAGGAACTATGCGTTCTTTTTCGAACAGCTGCTCGAGTGCTGAACGGTCATTGACTGGAGCACATGAGACAACAATTTCCGCTCTGCTCACGCACTCCACCGGCTCGCCTCGTTCATGGATGAACCACTGTGCTGGTGCGGTTAGTATCCTAACAAGAGCTGACGGGCTTCCTGTTAAACAGACTCCACAGAACTCAAGTGCGTTTGGAATGACTTAATCTTGGTTGTCGGTTGCTTACCCCCGTTACTAATTACTAATTTGTCATTTAGCAGTTGCTTTTATCCAGTGCGACTTGTAGTAGGCATGGGCTTGCTATTCATTTCCATTTCCATTTCCAGTCTAACTGAAATCAAATAATGGCCATCAATGACACTTATCTGTGAGTTAGAATCTTATCACAGTGTATTAATTTGAAGCTTATTTAAACTGTTTCTTTACTTAAAGATGTTTTTTTACTCATGTGAAACCAGGAAATGTGGTGTTATTTTACAGATTGCGTGATGAGATGGTAAAAATAATGAGCTTAATTAAACAAATGTTGTCAAGCATATAATTAACATAATCAGTGGTTCGGACAATGAATTCAATGGGGTGAATTCATTGTTTGGCCACATTGTTGCAGAAGGTTATATTAAGCAATGCTGGTGTTTTTGTTGTTGTGTTCTTTGTAATTTGCAGTAATCTGTGTTCCACTGTTTTGATTTTCTGTTCTCTCTGACCGCAAGTGATGTCTTCGCCCCAAATAGGACTCCAGATGTTAAAATTTAGCCACCATCTGACTGAAATTCAATTTTAATTAGCATTTTGTGACTGTTTATTGTACTGTTTAAGAACCTTGTGTATTTGTGTAATGGATGGTAATATGCACTGTAATATTTTCATCCTCTCATATTGGTAGTCCACTAATGAGGCTACAGCTGGAGGGGAGCTTGGGGGCACCAAACATGTCTGCTTCCCTTTGATCGGCTTTAATTATGTACGTCACGGCTCATAAAATCTCTGACAAGTGGTAGGACAGCCCCTCATCTCCTCTATATTCTCAGTTTCTTTTCATCCTCGCAGCTTGTTTTCTCACGTCCCTTGTATTGGGTATGAATCTGAGGTGTTGATCTAAGCTTCTAAGACTGGTCTAGTTGCCCTTGTTGTCCTTTTGATGCCGTCTGATTGTCATGGTTTGATCATCTTAACGATTCTTACATCCTTCAGGTTGATTTTGAACTGCTTGAAGGAGAGTATGCCTGGTTTCACATACATCTGAGAGGGTGAAGAAACAGATGTGGCTGGTGAGTGATCTGAAATTGTGGTTTTGTGCTTTATAAATTTAACGTGTCCAGTCTAAAGGCCCATTCACACCAAGGACGATAACTACAATGATAACAGTAAATGTATAGTTTTGAAAATTATTCCAAATTTAGTTCACACCACAACTATAATGATTGGCACAGGGGAATGACATTGAGATTGTTGGAATCATTTTCCAAGTAATATTTGTTCAAAAAACACTGACAACCAGTCAGAATCCGCTCAAAAAAGGTCTGTTGTCTATTGTCAGTATGAAGCACTGCTCACACAGAAGTTACTTTCACATGCAGCAGCTTTCTGTGGGTCAATGTGGTGTGACCAACTTGAACTGGTCGTGAAATATGTGTGGGGAAATCTTTCACCCTCAAGTGAAAATCTGATTGCGTGATTTTGCCTAACAACGGTAAACATGACCGCAGCTTAAGCTGTTCATTCTCTCAGTATTTACAATGATCATATTCCTTTGGATCATTAACATAACATTTCACACATCTAAATTTGGAATTTAACTAATTCATAAAAGTCTTTTGGTGTATTTTTAACTGGTCTCTGCTCTTTGCCCTTTTCTCCATCCCCTCTTCCGAGGCCCTGAGGCATGAGTCTAGTATTCACCAAATAAGTTGTGACACGAGCTGTTCTATCTTGTTACGTTAACACCCAGAGTCTAACTGGATTATGTAGCCTGCAGAGCCCAAACAGAGATTAGCACACTAATCCAACCTACAGGCTTGAGGATGGGGGGGTCACTTTAACTATGAGCAGTGCTGATTCAGATTCAGTACTTACCACATGCTTCAGTGAAGTCAGGCAAGCTATTCATTATCATTAGTTCAGATTACAACCACATATCCACCTGCACAAGCATTAGGTGCTGATTAGATTAAGAGAGAGAGAGAGAGAGAGAGAGAGAGAGAGAGAGAGACTGATTTTCTACATTGGGTTGAAAAGCTGTTAAAGGAATGTTCCAGATTCAATACAAGTTAAACTCAATCGACTGCTTTTGTTGCTTTGTGATTACCACAGAAACTTTTGACATTCCACAGCAAAAATCAGGATTGTGTAAAGCATTTAGGAATAAACAGTGCCATCTATTTTTTTATATTTAAAAAAAAATGCGATTTATTACTGTGATGCAAAAAACTGAATTTTCAGCAGCCGTTACTCCAGTCTTCATGTCACATGATCCTTCAGAAATCATTCTGATATTCTGATTTGGAGCTCAAGAAACATTTCTTATTATCAATTTTGAAAACAGTCACTTGGCCAAGTATGATGCTCGGAATACTCTGAATATCCCACAAATCATTTTTATAATTTTTTTTTTTTTTCAGGATTCTTTGAAAGTTCAAAGGAACAGCATTTATTTGAAATAGAAATCTTTTATAACATTATAAATGTCTTTACTGTCACTTTTGACCAATTTAATGCATCTTTACCGATCTTACTGACCCCAAATTTGTATGTATTTCACATGAAAATTGTTATTTTGCAGTGGGACAAACGTTTTATCCAGATTTTTCCACACTGACGTAATTCCCGCGCTTGTTTCCAGTACATCAACAGAGGTAGTCACCCAGCCGTTGTCAGGTAAAGATGTAGCAGGTCTTGTTTTTGTCATCAGATTTGACAAATGTGTGTAGATAACAAAAAGGAGATGAGCTGATGTCCTTCTGCTGATTCAAGACCTGCTCATCTCCATGTAAATAAGGAAGTTACCTTTCTTCTCAGCATGCTTACGAGAACATCATGCAAAAGTTACTGCCATCACACTGTCATTACAATGAAGTTTAAAGACTGGATATATGGTTAGTAAGGGATTCTATCACATTAATTCCATGTTAACACATATGACATGTATTTGCCATGGTTACTTACATTATAAAAAAGAGGGATGAATTGAAATGATATTATTATATATTATGCAAAAAAAAAAAAAAGTTCCTTTAGTTCCCATTCCTTTCATCATATCGCATTTTTATATGATGGATTCAGCACATTGAAGATTAAATCTGTGAGAGTGAAAATGTTAAGATTTGTTTTGTTAATGATCATTTTCTTTCACTTAGCTAATATGGTATTTCATGTGAAGCAAAATGAACTAATATTAAGATTTTAATTAATGAAAAATATTTTTTTAAATGATTAACGTTTACCTGTGGAAACGAAACTGAAATGAAAAGTAAATAAACATTTGGCAAAAAACAAGTCAATGAATTTATAATACATTCACTGCATTCAAAAGTTTACATTCTGCTCATTTTATGAAGCAGAACTAGGCTAATCTCTAATCTGTAGAGTTCTCAGAACGCCTCGCGACAGGCAGTTCTTCCGATTGACCAGAGGGGCGCTGTGGCGCTGTCCACGTCCGACTGATCCGAGCTGACGACCTGATAGCCTTCACCAAACAATTAAGAGATATTTCTGTTAGTGTCGTCTCAAGAAATATCCGTTAATTGTAAGGTTAAGGTTATCACTTTCCATACTACTTAGAGAAAAATGTCAGAAAAGTATTCAGGAACATTTCTACAAAAAACGTGACACGAGTCCCATACGCCATAGTATAGATTCGACGTTAGTCAGTAACAGTCATTCAGTCTCAAACACCCACTTGTTTTCCTTCGTTCCGCGGTTGCTACAGACTCCGTTTCTTTTCTTTCTCAGGGTGCTAGCGGGGTCTATAGACACTAACGTTACCGGGCAAAATATCCACCGAGAAACGGAGGTCACTCTTCGCGGTCGCTCTTCTCACTTCTGGAGTCGCTATATCGGCGCGGCGAACTTCTGTGGTAAATCTGAACCGTCCGTATCAGCAACAGCCCTGAGTTCAAAACCAGCCTCTCAATTGAAAAACATAGCTTAGTATCGAATGTTTGAAGAGATTTCTCCTTCCCGGTGCTCGGCCCGAACTTCACGCTCTCAGGGCTGAGCTAGACCTCCCGCCGCCACTCCGCTCTGGGGACTCTCTCCGGTGCGCGCAGATTTAATTTCTCCTAGGTTTTTACCGTACCGTTCCGATCTTTCGATTCTTCGATCACGTGGAGCGAAACGCGAAAGACTGCTAGCTATGAGTGAGAGTGAGTGAGTGAGAAAGAGAGAGAGAGAGAGAGAGAGTGAGAGAGGTCTCTCTCTGCGCTGCAGTTAGCAGTATCCAAACCACACTGAGAGCTGAAGCGCACGGACCCGTTGCTTTGCCTCTGACCGTGGTACCCCCGTCGTTTCCCTTGCTCTCCTACCCCTCCTTTTCTGCTTTCCTTCCCTTGAGAGGTTCTTTTTTTCCAGCCAACATCTTCTCTCACTTTCAATTTTAATAGATCTCGGAGAAAGATAGAAGTGACGCATCCTTGATCTCCTCCACAGTGGTCGTTCTCGCGGACGCTCTTTTTCTCTCTGGAACTGGATTTTTGAAACGACGTAGACGCGTGGATGATACACCGGGGCGAGAACTGGAGATGGAGTTGCTCGTGATCAGCCTCTCCTTATGGATCCTGCAGTGCCGCTCAGCTCGCGCGGACTCCATTATTCACATCGGTAAGCACGGTCTCGGACAGACGCGCTGAATCACGGATGGCTTTCTTCAGTGCATTGTATTTTAAAGTCGGAAGCGTGCAGATTAGAGTTGATAGAAGGCGTATTCGCTCCCCTGAACTGTTTGACATTTGATAAACGGCTTTAACTTGCCGGGAAACATTAGCAAACAGGTCCACAAAGTGCATTTCAGGTGGTGCTGAACGCGTAGGGTCCACGAGTGATTTTAGATACACGTATAAGCAAAACGAGACGTATATTCTCAGTCTGTTTCAGGGTTAACTCCAGTCCACCCCTCCCCAGCCTTAAACCTGAACTTTCTGTTGAACGTGACGGAAATTTTAATTTCGTTCATTGAGGTACTGAGCGCGCCACAAGTCTCTTCTCGTGCCAGCGTGGCTTTTCCTAACTGAACTTCAGCTTGCGCTGCTGTCTTCCTGGCGTATAAGATTTTTCTCAGACGCTTTTGTTTGATCAGTCGTTTGTATTAGCGAGCTTGGCAGCCTTGTGTCAGTATACTGCATTCCGTCCTCTCCGGTAACTTATCCTGGGAACGAAATTGGTTTGCTGGCTGACTTCAGAATGTTGACTCATGCACCCCAAAATATGTTACTTTGAGAAATGTGATCGTAATAGGCTAAACAAAATTGTTTCGTGTCGTATTCTGATGTGTTATGCATGAAGCGTTATAAATCTGGTGCTCTTCTGTTGGTAGGAACCTCTCTTTTGTATGCAGTGGATGTTCTCCATCATCCTGTGCGCTTGACTGTTCTCCTCATCACCAGGATCACTCAAAATCGGATTTGAAGCTTAGTTGCAAAGAAGGATGATATTAAGTCCCAAACATTGAAGCGTAGACACTTTTATAAGACAAATTCACACTTTAACTGAATTAACCTTTATTGCTGTTATCTCATGCTCTGACTTATTAGTTACCAGTTAGTCTACATTAATCATTCTTCTCAGGTTTTTATTGTTTCACTATTCGGTCTAAATGATCTGATTTAAATGTTTATCATTGGTATAGATTATATATTTTCCCTGGGTGTTAGTGGGTTTAGGTAAATCAAGTCAAGTCAAGTCACCTTTATTTGTATAGCGCTTTATACAATACTGATTGTCAAAGCAGCTTTACAGTGTCAAACAGGAAAATAGTTTGTCAATAATGCTGAAGTCAGTTCATTGATGATTCTGTGCAATCAGTCAAGCGTCCCCAACTAAGCGAGGTAGTGGATAATAATCTTCTAGTTGTGTGGTGTATTTTTTTGGAAAAAAGAAATGTTGAAATAATTTGGCCTAATCTAACCCTGAATATACTTTGTTTTTAAATATTATTCATATTTGAAAAACGTTTTTCTGCCAAACAAAGTCTGTGTGGCATAACAGACATGCAGGAAGCCATTTTGTTCTCATGTGACAAGACAACCATAAAACGTAGAGGTCTCTTTTAGACCCTTTTAGACTTGAATTTAATGTGTAAGAAACGTATTTTAGCATTTTTTTTTTCTTGGGTACACCGCATGAATCATTAGAATAATGAAATCAAACTAATTTTGTAGCAAATGGTATAAAGGTTCTTAAAGAAAATGTGTAAAACCAGAATGGATACAAAGATTGCTTGCTCTATAAGAACTTTGTGAACGTGTTTCAAACTAGATTTTGAAAAGATTTCTCCTTTTTATAACCTTAAACATCCTTGTTTGTCTTTGACCTGCGCATGTTGGCGAAGTGATTAAAACGAGCGCACTTTTGTTGCCTCAGTGCACTGCATGATGCCTCAGCGGCTGTTTGTTAAAGGCTAACTGTGCATGTAAATAAATAAAGCCTTATTTGCTTCTCCTACACCTTTGGCACTTCAAGCTGGCTGCTCTGTGCATTTTATCACTGTCACCTTGATCTCAATATGTCATATCATCAGTGGGTCACTGTTTATAGTCCTGTGCAAATCAGCCTTATTGATTGCGTCCAGACACATTCTGATTTAATACTGGGCTGTATTTCCAAGTGTCAAGGACTTGTTAGTGAAACAGCACTTTATGGGTTACTCAGTCATGTGAAGTCAACATTTAAATCGCTCTGTGCAATATTATGTCTAGGATTAATCCATAAACAGCTGAATTAAAAAATTCCCCAGCTTAGTACATGGTCCACTGGAATACCTGAATCTAATAGGTCAAACGTGGCATAGAAGAGTAAAATATTTTTGTATAATGACCTCTAATCGGGATATTTCACCAATGGCCATAGCCCTCTTGTGTAATTTCCTGTCTCTCTCTTTTCATATCAGTGCAACTTTGGTAGCATCTTGCAATTCGAAACATCTGGATTTCAAATGAATAGTTTTTTAATTAACATTGTAATATTGCATCAGTGGATGTCTTGTTGCTAAGCCGATTGTTTTCATTTGTGGAAGCTAATCTAGTCAATACTTCTCAAGTCAATACTTCATATCAGTTGTTTATTTATTTTTTAAGTAGCTGTGCAATATAAGCATAATACCTTACTTCATTAATTTTTTCCATTTCATTCATATGTCTAGGATATTTTGTATGACCTGTCCACTTTTTATGACTTTTCAAGTACACACCAAACTCCAGCAACATATAAAAACAGCTCATATTTGCCATGGATGCACCTTGTCACGTAGAAGATCCCCTTGACTTAAAAGATCTTCCTGTAGGCTTATAACCCACTGTGTTTCCACACACTGCAAAATGCCCTTGACAAATTAGGGATGCGTGTAGAATATTTACAGCGCTTCCAGCACTTGCGCTCTCCATGGTGCTGAACTCACTCCTGAAATGCCGTTGGCTATTGACAGGTGAGGAAGTTGCTGTAAATTGTATCTGATGGCTATATGCTGCGTTCTCGATAACCTGAATGAGTATAATATAGTTTTAACAGTTTGCCCTACATGATGAATCTGCATTCCCTTCATTTTTACCCCTGAAATGGTTATGAAAGTTTGGAATGACTGTGAAATGGCTTGAGAGGCAATGAGAATGATGTATTAATAACGGACATTCTGTTTCATCCAACAGGAGCTATTTTTGAACAGAACGCCATACGGGACGACGAGGTTTTTCAGCTTGCCATTTCAGACCTGAGTTTGAATGACGACATCCTCCAGAGCGAGAGGATTACCCATTCTATCAAACTTATCGAGCCCAACAACCCCTTCCAGGCGGTACAGGAAGGTGAGTGAACGACTGGTATCTCTCAGCAATCGATTAACCACGCCGTTCTACTTAATCTTTATATCCGATCCGTTTGCTCGAGCAGTTACCCGATATCGCAGGACCTGCTTGTGAGGATCTAATGGCAACAAGTAGAATAGCTGCAGGTGTGGGATTTCCATAAGTGTTGATTTCAGCCTTTATTTCTATTTAAATTTTCTTTTCCCTTCAAACAAACTAATGTGTTGTCAATGTGTTCTGATGATGAAACTAAATAGCTAAAATAGGCACCTCTTGGAATCAGAATCCAGTGGAAGAATAGCCATGTGGAAATGTGCTGAGGACATATGTGGTAACATGCTGAGTGCGTTTGTGTCAAACAGGCAAGCTGGATCAGCAGTGCCGCTCACAGACATTGATGTATGAATGTAGCAGGACTTGATTTATGTTATCAAGCATGAAGGCCAGCTGTTACCATCTGTCCAGTTCAGACATTTTAATTGCTTTCCTCATATGAACAAGTCTTCAGTTTTTTCGTGGCTACCTGAGATGAATTTTATAAGCAGTTATCATCAAGACTATCAGGGGCCGACTTGATGAAAATTGTCAAGACATTTTGCAATAACTAAGTTCGTAAGAATGTTCCTAAGTGCAAAAAAAAAAAGTTCTCAAATATTGTCTTAAGAAGTTCTTGTCAGTTCTTGAAGATTTGCAGATGAAAAAAATCAACATTAAGAATGAGGTCTCTAGTTAAATTCTGTTTGTAGAGTTGTTACTGAATTTTAAATGCCATGTTATGCATAATTATGACAATCACTGTTAACATTGTCACTTCAGATTAATTGACCCGTCGCCGGAAGTTTAATTGACAGGCAGTCTGACCAGTCATAACGCCGAATCTGTCATTTTGTCCGATAAACAAACCAGCCAGGAGAGTAGGCGGACTTAAACGTGAAAAATGGTGTGTACAAGATACCTTCTGATGTTCATTCATGCTTATTTCATGCTATAACTAGTAAAGAGGAAGAGATGATCGGTTCACATGCCGCTTGAACAGAGGCGCTACAGTGATCTGTCACGACACTTTAAAGACACTTTTATTACCACAAAACGGTATTTATTGTTTGAACTTCTTAAAAAATGACAAAATTGGAAAGCTGAGACTTTGCTGTGTCTTGTCTGTCGGCTCATTGTCAGTGTCCTTTTTGCTCCGCTATGTATTTTTCACTGTGTGAGAACATGGTGTGTGGCGTGAGAGGCCATGGCTTGTCGAACATAGCAACAATAACTAAGGGAGGCAGGTCTTTGCGAAGTGTCAGTTGTGTACATGTATTTCATGTAGCAAGTGTTATATTGTAATGCTTAGTATTTGAAACAAACCATAAATTAATTCAACTTTACGGATTGAAGACCAATTGGAATTTTATCAAGTTGAAGTTAAATAACTTATAAGTTATTCAAACTGTTAAGTTATTTACAATGATTTTTAGGAACATTAATTTCAGGAATTCAAATTCTTTATAAGTTTTCTTTTTAGAACTATGTTAAGAAAAATGATAAAAACATTCTAGAGTTCCACTGCAGTTGCTAATTTTATCCCTTAAAACTCATCTTTGATAATCAAAATGACATTTAAATTTTTTCCCCTTTGAAAATAATGGCTTCATGCCTTAAAGTGGAAATGAAGCAGTCAGTCAAGTTTACATTATTCAGGAAAATAACTTTCATTTTAATAAAAAAATATATAAAAAACATGATTAATGTAACCATTTTAAAGAAAAAAGGTTGTTTTGTTATAGCTTTTGGAGCAAGGGCGCCGCCATCTTGCAGTACCACCGCGTGTGATGTCACGGGGTTGGTTCGCTTCGTTGGCCAGTGAAGCAATACAAACATTTCTTTACATTTTGAAGACACGCTTGTTTTGAAATGGAGGAAGACGAACTTGAAAGCACTGTTGAGTCCATAATAAGTGTAATTGCCTATGCATTTGAGCCAATACGGCAATGGGACCGAGCAGTTAGGGGTTGAAGAAGTCGTGAACCTGCTGGTTTGGGGTAAAGTGCGGATCGGAAACAATACTCGTTTATAATAAAAAAATATATAACAAACATGATTAATGTAACCATTTTAAAGAAAAAAGGTTGTTTTGTTATAGCTTTTGGAGCAAGGGCGCCGCCATCTTGCAGTACCACCGCGTGTGATGTCACGGGGTTGGTTCGCTTCGTTGGCCAGTGAAGCAATACAAACATTTCTTTACATTTTGAAGACACGCTTGTTTTGAAATGGAGGAAGACGAACTTGAAAGCACTGTTTTTAAAAGGGGATATGTATCGATAGTAGAAACACTGATCAGCAACGCTATTATTGGTTGCCCACAATGGCCAAAGAGCGCGCCCACTTTTTCTCGGCGGCAGAACAAGAACTCTTGATGGAGGGCTATGGCGAGTTCCAAAATTTAATAAAAACGCCAGGGAACACCTCAAAGGCTGCAAAAGCTAGGAGAGAGGGCTGGCAAAAAGTAGCAGACAAATTAAATGCGCAAGTAGTGATGGTGTTAGATGTTTCTAATCAGTTATTACAGTATATGTACATTTTAAAATGTTCATAATTACTTTAATCTTTTATATTAGAGCCACCACAGGACCCACTAGAACTTCGGAACAAGTAAAAGTGAAATACAAGAATATTCTAATGGTAATGTTAACTACATATGTTGTTCTTAGTCTTTTTTTAAAAAGACTGTGCAATTCACCCCGGCAGAAGAGCTGGCCCTTGGATTAAATGCGAACCGACCCAATGTTCAGGGCATCCCTGGGGGCAGCTCTTCCTTAGACCCACAGACAGGAAGCAGTAGTAGCAGCACCTTCATTACTGGTAAAGAGGCTTTTAATTATTTTTGTATAGGCTACTGTAAAATAATTGGTAGCTACCTTGCATTTGGTGTAATCCAAATGTCAGCTACACTCATTTAAACTGGTAGATCTTGAGTAGTGCTGAATTGCATTGACATGAAAGGAAGGCAGTTAAACCCACTGTTGAAGAAATGTTGTTGTTTCTTTTCCTGTCTACCTCATTGTAATTAAACCGTTTTTTCTCTCTTTGTGCAGTTTTACATAAAACACCCACACTTTTACATGTTCCCATGCAAGTGGTGGCTGAAGCATGTGCAGTAAGTGGACTTGTAATTTATTTATTTTTTTTTCAATAGTGAAATATCAATAGTGAAGACAGTGTATCACTTTGTCATGCCATTTATTTTCATTGCACAGGACAGTGAAGAGACCCTCTCGGATGAGTGTCCTTTGGAGGAAGTACCTGTAAGTGCATAACTACACATAAAAACACACTATATAATACACACTAAAGTACTTTCTATTTTTGACAGCAATATGAGTTGCAGGAGTCTGCACAGAGGAGTGATACAGAGGTGGACAGTGTTGCATATCAGTTTGTCTTTCAAGCATGTGCATTAAGCGGACTTGTAATATATATATAAATATATATATATATATATATATGTATATAAGTACTTTCTATTTTTGACAGCAATATGAGTTGCAGGAGTCTGCACAGAGAAGTGATACAGAGGTGGACAGTGTTGCATATCAGTTTGTCTTTCTAATTCTATTATTATTATTATTATTTTTTTTTTTGTTTGTTTGTTTGTGTGTTGACCTTGCATAACAATATCTGTCTTTGCAGGCAAAAGATGACCCCTAATTTTATTTTATTTTTTTGTCACAACAACTAATACAAGCCATGGAAAACCATATTTGCCTTGTCCTTTTTTTTTTTCTTTTCTGTTTTTGTTCTCAAAAATGGTGTTCCACAATCCTGTCCCGTGTCTTTTGGCCAAGTTCTCCGCATCCCCAATAGTGTACAGGAAAGTGCCACTCGCAAAGAATCTCAACGCGATGCACACAATTTGTGCTGTTGTTAAAGCCTGACTCCGACGAGTCGAACTTTTAAAGGGGTCATATGATGCGATTTCAGTTTTTCCTTTCTCTTT
>NW_015548239.1:1072078-1076933 GCF_001515605.1 Sinocyclocheilus anshuiensis | reverse complement strand
ATGTGTTTTTTTTTACTTTAAACCGCATAAACACATTTCATTACACCAAATACACAAAATAATGGTCTTTTTAGCAGCATCATATGACCCCTTTAATATGAGGTTCCAACAAATTAATTATGTAAATGACACCTTCACGTAAAAAACGATATCTTTCAAAAAGTACACTATCGCGCTGTGCTAATGGATCCTAATTTTTAGATTAATTCTAAAAGCTCTGCGAATTATCCTCGCACCTTCCGCAACAGGTTGCTCTCGTAAAAACGGGCAAGACATGGCTGCAAGTGCAACAGACTTCTCGTATCACCTCCGCTTATAAAGCCGTGATCTAATCCTGTTTACATGAAATAAGCCTGCTCCCGAGCAGGTTTAAGCTTACTGACCTGTTGCTATGTCAGCAACTCCGGGATGAGCTTCGAAGAACCAACCAATCCAAGATCAAGCGAAATCGTCAACAGTCAAATCCAGCTAACTGAGTTAGCGAAATACGAAGAACGGACCCCTGTTAACAGCAGGAAAGCTGTTTGTATTCAAGCTAATATTCGCAGGTGAACATAAAATATGATACTGGTGAACCAGTCAGTGTAATACATATGTCTTAATGGTTTGACATAACAATAAATTGTGACATGAATGATATTGCATGCATGAAGTGTTGTTTGTTTACATCACGTTGGGCCTCTCATTATGAAAACAATATGTTTGGGATACCACGATCAAAACTTAGCATATAGACACTTTGATGTTGAATATTCATGCAAATTATGGTGAAAACCAAATGATTTGTGTGTTAAAATAACCTTTGTGTGTTCAAATGTAAAGAAATGTTTGTATTACTTCACTGGCTATCGGAGCGAACCAACCCCGTGACGTCACACGCGGTGGTACTGCAAGATGGCGGCGCCCTTGCTCCAAAAGCTATAACAAAACATCCTTTTTTCTTTAAAATGGTTACATTAATCATGTTTGTTATATATTTTTTTTATCAAAGTGGAAATCACTTAACTAAATAATGTTAACTTAACTGACTGCTTAACTTCAACTTTAAAACAGCTCGAATATAAATCTACACCCTTACGTCATTTAGTAAAAATGGATATATTATTTACATTAATGTGCAAATTAGTCCTCACCTCCACTCAATCACAGCCATATACCCTGTATGTTTGAACCAGAAACTGATTCCAAAGAAGAACATGAAGAGCGAATTGTACAGGATCATCCCTTCAACATCGGACACGTACAATAATTGATATCATTAGCCTTTGGCTTGATACATTATCAAGCAGCTAATAACTTGATGCTAATGTCACAAACCATGTTCCCGTTCACCATCTCAGACAGTTATCTTCTAAAAATCAACATCCTTAGCTAATAACGCTTTGCTAATGATATGAAAAGCCCCACTCTGTTACATGTCTGTGATGGTAGGAAACAGGCTGTATCAAACTGCATTTATAAATCTATAAAAAATTGAAGGAGAAAATGCTCAGCAGTGGTGTTGACTGATGAATTTGCACTTGTTTTGTCTTTAAGCATATTAAAAGCACTAGGTAGACATGTAAACAACATTAAAACGATGATTTTCACTACAGGAGGTCTTTAAGAAATATTTTTTTGAAATACATTTTTTAAGCTAAAAAATAAGTAAATAGCAGTTAAGAAGAATTTTATTCTTAAAAATGTTTGGTGAATCCAGCCCCAGAATCTTTAGAAATGATAGTGGGAATGATTGCCCATCCTGAGGAAATGGAGTATTTTGCTTCTGTGTGGTTTCCAGGGACGCTGGGATCGATTAGCCTCCCTGGTTTTGAGTGACAGTTGAGTGGTGATGACCTTTCACTTTGCTCTTTAGCTCACATTCACCCTACTAAGAAGAAACTCACCTGTCAAATATACACACAAGCACACAGAAAAATCCACGTAATCTCCTCTATCAGCAACACACATACACTTTTGGCACAGTTCCAGCCTTTTACCAACCAGTCAATAAAACGACCAATTTTATTTACAGACAATAAAAAGATCCTGTATGTGGAGAGTGGACACACAGCAGGAGTTGGTGGCTCAGGTGAGAGTGTGTATTGTAAGGACCCAGCTATGTGTTTTTCTCAGCTGCATTTGTGCTGCTATGGGCATTACATCTAATTACTCATTACTGCTTTGTGACTCACACACACACACACACACCACATCATTCACCAGCACAGACAATTTCCAAAGTATACTGTCGGTAAGTGTGTGTGGGTGCAGAGATGCGTGTGTGTGTGTTTTTATGAACCGTGCTACTGCATGACAATGAACCAGTGCAGTTCTTTTTTGGTGAGAGACAATAATGCAAGATGGCAGATTCCTGTTGTGACGAGTCAAGCTATTATTCAAGAGGCAAATGTGGCCTTGTTGTGTCCTGCTGTGCTTTTTGGTGAAAAAGTGCTGACATGGAGAAATAGAGTCACTTGAAGGGGAAATCGCTCGAGAAGTGTCACATCCTGTGTTAAAACCTCTGAACAGCTCTGTTTATTTCTTCTCATCTCTTTATCCCGTCTCTTTGACTTTCTCATCCCTTCTGCTTTTCTCTCTCCTGTTAAGCCTTTCTAAGCCCCTGATCTAATCTGTTTGGCTTCTAGGCTGCAGGAAATAGGGATGGTCATCCAGGATGCTGTCAGATCTTTCTTTTCTCGAAAAGTTTGACACTCCCTTTCTGTAAAGATCATGGATTTCTCCTTAATTCTTTACTCTGTCTCCTCCTCTTTCATCTTGTCTATGGCGCTTCCTTTTTTAAGTCAATAAGGACACTTTTCATCCTCTAAAAGGGTTTAGGCTGCTTATCAAAATACCTGTTATTTCAAAACATCAGTCATTGGTGGAGATATCTTCTAAATTGAACAGGTCAGAAAAATACATACTCCTGAAAGCGTATGTATGAGGTTGATGATGGTTTATGTCATACTGGGATTATAAGGGGAAATAATGTAACAATTGATACAAGCTGGCTAAATGTGACAGGTCAAATTTGGTCACATTGCTTCATTCTGGTAAAATACAGCATTCATCAAAGTGGGCTTTTTGTACAGTATCTGGCAAAATTGCGCTCACTTCCCATGACAGTTGCCTAGAGCAGCTTTGTACAAGTCTGTAATTCTAAGCTTTTATAAAAAAAAATTTTCAGCTTCAAACACACTTTTAAGGTTTCTTCAGAAAAAAAGGTTTCTTCTTTTTTATATATATAAATGACTGGCTGCTTGAGTGTGCATCTGAGAGAGTCTGTGGAAAAATGTGTGTGAATATAACTTGCGTTTAAAAAATAAATATTGAGACATATTTTAGTCATTTTTATCAAAGGTAATTTAATCAGATTTTGCTATTTTTGTCAAGACATACTCAGACATTTTGTGAAAAACAAAACATGTGGAGGCCTTTTTCCACCTCAGAATAAAAGTAAAATAGTTTATAGAATTAAAGTTTAGAATAAAAAAAGTACAAGTCACATTGTTTGTATTTATTGGAACAGTTATGATAAATGTAGTTTCAGTTGTAGTTGTGCAATTGTGAGGAAATAAGACTCAATTAAAAAAAAAAAGCCACAATTGTTAGATATACATTTTAAGTTCTAATTCAGAGAAATAAATGTGCAATTGTAAGGAATAAAGTTGTAATTTAAAAAAATAGTCACAATTGTTAGGTATACAGTAAAGTCACCTATCCAAGAAATGAATTTGCAATTTCAAAAAAGTTAAAATTTTTAGATATAAAGTTGCATTTTCCAGAAACAAGGTGAAAACCTGTCATCTTTATTTAATTATTTTACACATTATTTCTTTCATATTCACACAGATACATTCAAATGACACCTACATGATTCCTTGGTCCCTGAACTATTAGAGATAAGTTTCCCAGGCAGCTGTATGAACACAGTGCATGGGTCCCTGTTCTCTCTCTCTCATGCTCCTGCGCTTTCACTGTCTCTTATCTAAAGCCGAGTCAGGAGGTGGTCTTAGTTGGCAATTCACATTTTGACGTGCCCTTTCAAAATGGCAGCTTGTCTTCTCCGGGTCCCCAGTGCAGCTACGACCAGTGTCTCATATTAATGAGATCCAAAATGGCTACTGGATCTCAGTTTCATTTTCAGTGTAGTGTGAGGCTCAAACCACTAGACATCTCATCCATATCAGATCTCAAGTGTCTTCAGCCTCAGAGGGGAAACAATATATCCCTAATGACAACAATGATTAGGTTTATTATGTAATAATAATATTAATAATAATATTAATAATCAATAATCAGAGCTGCTGTTTGTAGTAGCCTGTACTCTTCCTAAGTGAGAGCAGTGCTTTGCAATGGCATTAAGCATATCCTGTTCTCAGGGTAGTGACTTTGAGGTTCCACAAGTGCCGCTGAAGTCTTTGTTTAATGCTGATGTTAACAACCCACTTTAAATTTTCTACTCTGCTTTAGTTGCCATATTTTTATCCAAATCAACTTACAGTATATATTTGTGCTGCTGGGACATTCCCCTGAAGAAATCTCAGGTTAAGTGCCTCGCTCTATGGTTTTCAAACTGTGGCCTACAAACCCCCAGTGGACCTAAAGTGGTCTCCATGGAAAATTTGAGAAAATATAAAAATGTATTAAATGTATTTTAACAGCAATAATAAAAGCAAATCTTCAAACAGTGTTATTATTATCTTTATGAAGTAAATATTTTCCAGATTAAATTTGTATAAAATATTTTCCAGATTATTTTTAAATACTTGTTACAGTACAGTATATCATATTTTTAGAATTTTTAAAACATTATTTGGAAAATATTTTGTATTCATTTAATAATAATAATAATAATAATAATAATAATAAT
>NW_015548239.1:1040846-1070777 GCF_001515605.1 Sinocyclocheilus anshuiensis | reverse complement strand
CGTCTCTTTGACTTTCTCATCCCTTCTGCTTTTCTCTCTCCTGTTAAGCCTTTCTAAGCCCCTGATCTAATCTGTTTGGCTTCTAGGCTGCAGGAAATAAGGATGGTCATCCAGGATGCTGTCAGATCTTTCTTTTCTCGAAAAGTTTGACACTCCCTTTCTGTAAAGATCATGGATTTCTCCTTAATTCTTTACTCTGTCTCCTCCTCTTTCATCTTGTCTATGGCGCTTCCTTTTTTAAGTCAATAAGGACACTTTTCATCCTCTAAAAGGGTTTAGGCTGCTTATCAAAATACCTGTTATTTCAAAACATCAGTCATTGGTGGAGATATCTTCTAAATTGAACAGGTCAGAAAAATACATACTCCTGAAAGCGTATGTATGAGGTTGATGATGGTTTATGTCATACTGGGATTATAAGGGGAAATAATGTAACAATTGATACAAGCTGGCTAAATGTGACAGGTCAAATTTGGTCACATTGCTTCATTCTGGTAAAATACAGCATTCATCAAAGTGGGCTTTTTGTACAGTATCTGGCAAAATTGCGCTCACTTCCCATGACAGTTGCCTAGAGCAGCTTTGTACAAGTCTGTAATTCTAAGCTTTTATAAAAAAAAATTTTCAGCTTCAAACACACTTTTAAGGTTTCTTCAGAAAAAAAGGTTTCTTCTTTTTTATATATATAAATGACTGGCTGCTTGAGTGTGCATCTGAGAGAGTCTGTGGAAAAATGTGTGTGAATATAACTTGCGTTTAAAAAATAAATATTGAGACATATTTTAGTCATTTTTATCAAAGGTAATTTAATCAGATTTTGCTATTTTTGTCAAGACATACTCAGACATTTTGTGAAAAACAAAACATGTGGAGGCCTTTTTCCACCTCAGAATAAAAGTAAAATAGTTTATAGAATTAAAGTTTAGAATAAAAAAAGTACAAGTCACATTGTTTGTATTTATTGGAACAGTTATGATAAATGTAGTTTCAGTTGTAGTTGTGCAATTGTGAGGAAATAAGACTCAATTAAAAAAAAAAAGCCACAATTGTTAGATATACATTTTAAGTTCTAATTCAGAGAAATAAATGTGCAATTGTAAGGAATAAAGTTGTAATTTAAAAAAATAGTCACAATTGTTAGGTATACAGTAAAGTCACCTATCCAAGAAATGAATTTGCAATTTCAAAAAAGTTAAAATTTTTAGATATAAAGTTGCATTTTCCAGAAACAAGGTGAAAACCTGTCATCTTTATTTAATTATTTTACACATTATTTCTTTCATATTCACACAGATACATTCAAATGACACCTACATGATTCCTTGGTCCCTGAACTATTAGAGATAAGTTTCCCAGGCAGCTGTATGAACACAGTGCATGGGTCCCTGTTCTCTCTCTCTCATGCTCCTGCGCTTTCACTGTCTCTTATCTAAAGCCGAGTCAGGAGGTGGTCTTAGTTGGCAATTCACATTTTGACGTGCCCTTTCAAAATGGCAGCTTGTCTTCTCCGGGTCCCCAGTGCAGCTACGACCAGTGTCTCATATTAATGAGATCCAAAATGGCTACTGGATCTCAGTTTCATTTTCAGTGTAGTGTGAGGCTCAAACCACTAGACATCTCATCCATATCAGATCTCAAGTGTCTTCAGCCTCAGAGGGGAAACAATATATCCCTAATGACAACAATGATTAGGTTTATTATGTAATAATAATATTAATAATAATATTAATAATCAATAATCAGAGCTGCTGTTTGTAGTAGCCTGTACTCTTCCTAAGTGAGAGCAGTGCTTTGCAATGGCATTAAGCATATCCTGTTCTCAGGGTAGTGACTTTGAGGTTCCACAAGTGCCGCTGAAGTCTTTGTTTAATGCTGATGTTAACAACCCACTTTAAATTTTCTACTCTGCTTTAGTTGCCATATTTTTATCCAAATCAACTTACAGTATATATTTGTGCTGCTGGGACATTCCCCTGAAGAAATCTCAGGTTAAGTGCCTCGCTCTATGGTTTTCAAACTGTGGCCTACAAACCCCCAGTGGACCTAAAGTGGTCTCCATGGAAAATTTGAGAAAATATAAAAATGTATTAAATGTATTTTAACAGCAATAATAAAAGCAAATCTTCAAACAGTGTTATTATTATCTTTATGAAGTAAATATTTTCCAGATTAAATTTGTATAAAATATTTTCCAGATTATTTTTAAATACTTGTTACAGTACAGTATATCATATTTTTAGAATTTTTAAAACATTATTTGGAAAATATTTTGTATTCATTTAATAATAATAATAATAATAATAATAATAATAATAATAATAATAATAATAATAATAATAATAATAATAATAATAATAATAATAATAATAATAATAATAATAATAATAATAATAATAATAATAATAATAATAATAATAATAAGTATTCATTTAATAATAATAATAATAATAATAATAATAATAATGATTATTATTATTATTATTCATTTGAGAATGTATGTGTGTTTGCATTATGCACACACACACACACATACATATATAATATATATATATATGTATGTATGTATATATATATATATATATATATATATATATATACCATGATTAATTGCATGATTTATTAAAGGAAAATTAGACAGTTATGATATGTGATAATGAAATATCATATATGTGACGATACAAATATATATGAAATATATAATATAAATATTAAAGTTAACTTAAAGATATTGATTAAATAATTCAACAAATTTGATTTTATTTAACAAATTTTTAAGCATCCCTTTGTGAGCCTCTAGGGGTCACCAGACTTAGACACCACAGACCTGAAGCATGTTCAAACAACAGCATGACAGGACAAAAGCTTGCATATGCAATGTAATATTAAGTGAAAATAATTAAATTGATCCACAATAATATTACCGATTGTTTCAGCTTACACCATCGTGAATACTTTCTCCTGAATGCTCTGTGTTAGATGTTTATGAATGCCCTGGGAATAATTTAAAGAGGTCATCATGAGTATACACTAAGGAGTGAGTATTAAACACCTGCTTTACACAGAGCCCATGTGCACATGAGGACAAAGCTCGGGCCTCTTGTGGCATCCAGCACCATGAGCTTGTGTAAACAGGATGCTTGATGAAAGGACGAATATTGATAGAACCTTGTTTAATTAGAGCGAGCTCTGGAGACAGAACGCTTGGTGAGTTCCATTCAGGGCCCTAGAGCCTCTCCCATCATTGTCGAGTGACCAGGTTGCTGGCCATGAACCACTCTCACTTACAATGAATAGAAAACAACCATCAGATAATTAGCTGCCTGGAGAAAAGAGCTGCCTCCATCCCCCTCCCCGTCTGTCTCTCTCGCTCACTCACTCTGTCTTTAACAAGTACAGTATTCTGATATGCCTTCATTAAGCAGATTTGCATTGCATGGTTATTAGGCTAAAAGGATTATAATTGTCTCTCTAGTGGTGTGGTCTGGGTAAGGGGAGGTAAAGCTTGTGGTTTGAGTCACACGTGATATATCAGACGTTTGGAACAGATGAGAGAGTTAATGGTCAGAGAGTTTGAGCTGCTATTGTAGACCTGATGGAGAACACTCTTTGTCTTTGAAATTGTTCTTGAAATGGCCTTGCAGTGATGCAAGAGTTGGATGAGAACACAAATGGGCAGTGTGAGAAATCAGATGTGGATGTGGGATTAGGGCTGTTAACTGGTCAACAAAAGTAGATGTGCTTCCATCTGAGTTGTAAAATTAATTTCTATGAATACTCAGATAATTGGAAAAAACAGTTGAATAAAGGTGCGGTCACATTTATCGTTGTTCGGTAAATTTTCACAGTGAAATCCAATAATTTGGATCCACTAGTTCAGTTGGTCATACGAATTCGGGCCATTGATCAACAGAAAGCTGCCTGGTTCGAAAGTGACTTCTGTGTGAGCTGTGCTTCATATCACTACACAATTGACAATAGATAATGGAGGTTTTTTTTTCTTCTTTTTGAAGGATCTATTTGGTACATTCTGCTTCTGTTGTAGTTTATCAGTCTTCTTACTGAATATAAATCCACCTGAAGTGAGTGTTTTTAATTTATGTTCATTTTGGAAATTTGAACAAATCAAAATGTAAAATGTGGATGGATACCCACCTAGTGTAATAGTGTTGTTGTATATTGTTCTTGTTGCCAACATAGGTAATGGCATAATGGTGTTGAGTTCAGGAATAATGCATAATAATGAAATAATAATGATGCAGTGCTTTTCACAGCTCTGAAGAGAGAAAAACTACAGGACTTTTGGATTTGAAACTGATTGAGCTTTGTTTTTTGTCTTTTGTAGCAATGCAGTAGTTGAGAGATGGTCTGGTGTTTTTGTCAGCAGGCATTGAATAATGGGCTGTCTGGGTGATTTTTAAATTGAATACATCATATACAGCACATTTCATCATTTTGCCCCACACTGAGGTAACGATATAATACACGCTGGGGTTTCTTTTGCATGTGTTTTGCTGTATTTGAAACTGTTTATGGACAGGAAAGAGCCTAAATTTGCAAATCTAAGCAGATTGTTCAGACAGCAAAGGGATTTGATAAAACAGAGAGACATTCTTGAATGCAAAGACAGTAAGAAGTTTGAACAATTTTGAGGACTTCTAGCTGAAATACTCAGCTCATTACAGGTAGACGTTCAGTGGAAAATCTGATGCCCTCTTTCTCTAATGGACATTATCAGTGCCCACATCCAAAGCAGAGTGATAAATCTCAATTATTAAGCACTTAGTGTTTTTGGCATTTATACACTACTGTTCAAAATTTGAGGTCAGTATTCCTTTAAAGAAATGTATTTTTATTGAGCAAGGATGCATTAAATTGATCAAAAGCAACAGTAAAGACGTATAATATTTAATATTTTATAATAAGATTTATATTTCAAATAAATGCTGTTCTTTTGAATTTTCAAAAATTAAAGAATCCTGGAGTACTAACTCAAGTTAAGTTCACACTTGAACGTTGTGCCCTCATTCTTTTTGCTGCTGTTCTACAGATGTTGAGGAGAATCACTAGAGATATTTCAGCTCTGAAAAACGTGAGAGTTCCTCTCCAAATGTCACACCAGCTTTGGATTTCAACCAACCCTCCTAATTGGTATATCCTGCATTAGCCCTGAGCTCCCTGAACTTCTGGACTCAGCTTGGCAAAAGGAGGAGAAATACTCAAAATTGTCAATGCTGTGCCAATTGGGTCCTCTGTCTTGCATGATGAACAGTGTTATTGGCTATGATTGATTCAGATATGAACACACAGACTTTTTTGTCATAATGAGTGAGCATGTTTCTCACTCCTCTCTCTCTGTCTTCTCTTAATTCAATTCGATTTGCACTTCCTTTTTAGTGTGTTTAATTGGCATGACAAATAACATTACATTTGCATTACCAAAGCATATTCTCTCTCTCTTGCTTCCTCCCTTCCTCCCTGTCTGTATTCTCTTTTACCTGACACACATTTATATGTCCTGCAGATGCAATACCAGTCTTTAAACTCCAGATTGTCACATTTTCACAGATTCTATAATTTTCAAGTCAGAAGGAATGCAGTTATTATTATTTTATTTAATTTTCCCACTTGAGGTGTAAATTAAGTTTGAGTATTTTTCTAATTATGTATATATATATATATTTTTTAAACATGATTTTATCTATATTATTATCTGTGTAGTTTTCACCTTTTCATTGACTCAATAATTAATCAGTTTTGCCGTGAGTGTGTGGACGTTGAGTAATATAATGCTGAGTAGATGTAATCTTGACTTCCAGGTCAAACTCATCAGGAAAATTTGGTTCAGCATCTAACCTACTGATCCTTTTTGCCACCATTATCGGTTTGTTTATTTGACCTGAGAGAGAGTGAGACAGAGTGTTTTAGCTACTCAGGAAGTGAGAGGAGTGACATTGATGGAATTCAGAGAGAAGACAAAATATTCTCAGATAATCCCGAATCTCTTCTGCCAATCAAGCCTTGCAGCTTTCTGAAACCTTACAGCGGGTTACGTCATTCTCATTCACTGCTGCTGTGAGAGGCTCTATACTCAGACTCTCCTGCGTGAATGAATAAAACAACCTCTACAGTCACAGTCCTCAGCTAAATATGTACTCAGTTCAATTTTGAATCAGTTGTGCAGCACTTTATGTAATGGCACTTGCCACAGAGTAGCTTTACTGAGATTGAAGGTGACGGTGGCATCAGAAAGTGTCCAAGGGGATGAAGGAAGAAACCAAGGAGGTGACAGTGGTTCAAATAATATCAATTTCTGATCATCTCCTCAAAGTCAGTCAGGGGATCAAATTTTAGTGTTTGAATCAGGATGTTGAAGAATTATATGTATTTTTTAAAATCTGCATTGCATCTGTGTTTGTAAACAGATCCTGGCTGGGTTATTTTCAGAAGGTATTTGTAGCTCCTTCTCAGCAGGTTCCTGTGGATTTCAATTGCGCTGTTCATCTCAGGAGGTCTCGACAAGATTTCCAGTATGTTTAGGTAAAACCTTTGTTATTGTTTTTCACACAGTCAGTACATTGGGTTAAAGGAATAGTTTGCCCAGACATGAAAATTAACTGAAAATGTACTCACCCTCAGACCATCCAAGATGTAAATATGTTTGTTTCTTAATCAGAACAGATTTGGAGAAATGTAGCATTACATTACTTGCTCATCAGTGAATCTTCTGCAGTGAATGCATGTTTGTACTAAGTGAATCCATCAAGACGTTTTTAACTTCAAACCACTGCTCCTGGCTAAAACCCATAATATTGCTTTCTCTGGTGAGAAAGTCTGAATCAGGAGAGAAATATGCAAGGATCAAGCACTGTTTAAAAGAAAAACAGTCCAGTTCTAAACAGTTCTAAACATGTCAGTGGATTTTGATGTGAGAGGACAACGGGGGATGGACGTTTCACTGAAGGAAGCGTTATCATATCATATATGGACTCTATTGAATGACTGTCTAAATGATTGGAGAAGAGAGAAGTCTGTCTGTCGGAAGATTGAGTTAGGATATTTAGGTTAAAAATTACAATGTCAAAATAAATAAATACATAAATTAAACTAATAAAACATATGAATGGATGAATCATTAGCAATGAGATCAATAACATGCATTTAGACAATATATGCAAATTTAAAGAATACAAATTTGTACTTAAGGTACTAATATGCATCCTTTAGGGGCCGATAAAGTACAAAGAGTAGTGTACCTTTAAGAGTAGTAACCCAGTGAACTGTTAAAGGTACAATTTTTGCACCTTTTTTTCTCACAGGATTGAAAAGGTCAGCATTAGACCGGAAAGCCCCCATAAGCTCTTGGTTCAGCTTAGTTACTATTATGCAATATAAGAAGAAATCCGATACTTTTGCCACCCAAAAAGTAAGTACAAAACATCATAAAGCTTCAAAAGAGAACAAGAGGCCAATTATATGTACAGCTTATGTTGGTCACGGCTGCAAGCAGTCAGTTAACATACTGATCTGACTGTTGGAAACTAGACAAAGTCAATATGAGAGAAGTTTTGGAAGCTTGATGGAGCAGATCAGTCAACCTGCCAATCAGTCAACATGACTCTACAGATCTTTGGCAGTGTCACGTCTGTGCATGACACCTCTCACAGATGCCATCTGCTCTCTCACATGGCCACCTGATCTGCCGTGTCATGATGAATATCATCAGAGTCTCAAGCCCTGTGTTTTAAATCACCTTTTCTGTCTGTCATTTCAGCATTAAAACATCCCCTCTCCCCCAAATCTCAATTATTATTATTTTTTTATATTTTCATCTTTTGACAGGTAATTTAAAAGATGAAAGATTTAAAAATTTGAGCACAGACTCAAGTCCAGATGATGATGATACACACCGGTCACAGCACCTGTCTGCTCAATAGGTTTGTGCAGCGAAGCCATTATCTGTATATGATTCTGTATCTGATGTAATGAATAAATTATCTGTGTCTGTATTCAGATAGAACAGGATGTGGGCGGGGCCGAAACCAGAAGTGTGTCTGATTCTAAACTAAAATGAAACCCCCCCCCCCCCTTTTTAAAGTTACTCTATTACATTTATAGTTTTCACATATCAAATATGCCTTGTATAATTAAAAAAATTATTATTATAAAAAAAAAAGATTTAATTTAATGAAACATTTTTTAAATTAAAACAATTATGTAAAAAAAAGGGTATTCACTCACAATTGATTTTGTAAGTCAAATGAAATTGACCCTATATTTTCTAAATGCTATATTTTCTAAGATTAGAAATCTTAATGTAAAGGATTTATCCATGCATACTGTATGTTTTATTTAATTTAATTAAATTAATTAAATTAAAATTATCTTCTGGTGAAACAACAGACTTCTCTCTCATGTCGTATACCAGATTGTTCTACGGGATTTATCATTTATTCCACTTAAACCCCACCGCTTTCTTACAATGAATTGCAAGCTCTGGTTCAGATCTTCCTCCATCCACTCAATAACCAATGAACTGAAATCCTCACCTTACATTCTTTCTTTCAATGACCTGTTTCACTCGGATGTATGACACAATATGGAAGAAAACATATTTTGCTACTTCCGTTACATTGCGACTTGTTCGTGTTGTGTAATCAGACTAACAAATATTCTCTTTCTGTTATTCGATAGAATTTATTATTTGTATTCAGGACTTTTCTGTATTCTGTTGTAGCGTGTGGTCAAAATCTGGGCTTCTAACCAAAAGGCTGTAGTACTAAACCCCATAAGGGTGATCTATTACTTAAACTACATGAAGTTAGACAGAAGTCATAGCACTATTGTGTCATCGAGCAAGAAACGCAACCTCAAGTTTGCTCCAGGGGGATCGTCCCTGCAATAAGTGTCCCTGAACGTCACTTTGGATAAAAGTGTCCTGTAACTCAGCACTAGTAATTAGCCAGGTGAAAAAAATACTCTTTGATTTAGCAAAAATATGTCCCAGGGTGACAGTACCCCACCAGAACCCTTGACCCGGTCAGATGCATCTCACCCCTAAATGTGCATGTTTGCATGCATGCTAAGGGCCATGCCTCCTTTACCGGGAGCCAGACACTCTCATTAAAACAATGTGCCATGTGCTGTGTACACCTCTTGGCTGTCACAAGCAATTTGTGTATGCACGTTGGGATAAAAGATTGATGCCTAGTAGTTTTGTTAAGCATGTTTTTTCCCCTAATATCCCCACGCACTTTAGAAACCCACAGGGAATGCATACAGGAGGTGACAAAGATTTTCTGTAACAATGTGAATGATTTATAGAAGTGCTAATGGCTGAGGAACATCGAAGTGCGCCGTAGTATATGTGTGTGGGAGAGAAAAGACATGGCTGCATCTCTTTAAGAACTCAGGGTCTATGAAAAGGATTCATAATTATTCTCTCCAAGATCATAATTGTGTTTTTTACTCTGTTACCTCACACTTTTATGCTAACGGGAGAACATGTGGAGTTATTTGTTGAATAAACAAATGCACAAAATTGACCGGTGTGAGATTCTCAAATTGAAAAGTCGCTTAAATGACATTTTTAATTCCTGTTTGGAATCGTAGTGTGGGGTGAGGGGGCTCGAGCCCCTGCCCCTGCCCCTTTAATCGCTGATGCTAAAGTGCCCTTTTGGTCCGATCTAGGTGCCCCTGGACCATGATTGTGCCCTCATAACGGCACTACTCCCCTGCCCCTCCAAAGGTCTGTGCACACCACTGTGGATAAGCACAAGTAGGAGCATGGGGATTGTGTACCATTACAAGTTTAGATTTCCAGTGCAATAGGATGCCACATGATGTCAGATTTTCAACTTGATGGGGTGGATCTGACTGTGTCCAATTCACCAGTCCGGACAGAATGAATGAGAGTGGAATCGATGAAATGTCCCTGCTGGAGCGACAAGTGCAGCGGGGGCGGCAAGCAACCCGGGACAACCTGCAGCTCCCGAGCGGTGAGTGTGAACACCCATTGGGCACAGTTACCATGCAACAGAAACCCACTATCCGAGACACGACCAGCCTGTGCACAGAAAGCTTGTGGGGGGACTGTACTGTTCGCGCTATATGTTTTATTGCACTGAAAGGAACTGGTTCAGATGAATAATTTGTTTCAGTGTTCCACGCTGTATGTTTTGATTCATTGAAAAAAATTGATTAATTAGAATAACTTGTTACAGGAATCGGACTACTCTGATCGTGCTGTATGTTTTATTCACTGAAAAGAGCCTGTTAATAAGAATAATTTGTTTCAGCAATCCGGCTATTTTGGTTGGTCTGTATGTTTTCAAATGACTAAAAAGAACCTTTCGTAAGAGTCATTTGTTTGTGAATTAGCTTCACTGGTCGTGCTGTATGTTTTGATTCACTGAAAAGAACCAGCTCATAAGAATAATTTTTTTTTGGGATAATTCACACAAATATGTTTCCAGAATTAGTCTACACTGGTCACTATCTAAGTTTTCACTAAAAACATTTCTAACAGTATCTTTGTTTTTTTTTGTGAAGCAGCTTCACTAGTAACTCTTTATGTTTCTGATTCCCTATATAGAACCGGTTTATAAAAAATCATTTGTTTGTGTCTCAGAGAGCAATAGTTGCATTGTATTTGTTTATTCCATGCAGCATTTTATTGCATCCCATTCGAAATAGACTATGGACTCACGTTCACAACTCAAACATGATTTATTTTGCCACGGCTATGAAGATTCAGCAGCGAGGGCATAGATTCATCAGCAAGGAGCGCCACTGCTGGAAACATTGACATAGGAAACCTTTTAACTTTATGAATTGCCCATTTCCAGCTTTGAATGGAACACAGTTATATCTGTTGGCTGTACACCATGTTGGCATGTTCTGGAACGTCTTGGCAGAAGATATGTATTGGTCTCTGCACTATTAACAAATTATATCTTACTGGCTTTGTAGTCTTTAAACAATGGTGTAACTGAACTCCTTCAAGCCTGAGCACAACACACACACACACACATGCACGCACGCACGCACGCACACACACACACACACACACAGTATAAAGTATAAAGTGTAATACCTTTAGTGCTTGCTTAATACCACATTAACTGCAGAATTTAATGTACGTATCTGCACCTTAAATGATACTGAGCAGGAATGTCTAATGCACATGTCTGTGTCTGCATTGTAGCAAATTAGCTCAAAAGGAAAATGTATATAAATAATTCCAATTAATTATGATTAATTACAATTATTTATATCAGCTGCCAGTAGTAACTGTAGCAGGATTAAATTGCCATCAACTAATCTGTTTGTCCAGCGAACATTCAGTGTAAGTTTATATCAACTCTAAGAAAGGATATTTTCGTGGCCACAGAAAACACTTTCCTACAGTATTAATGCATTAGAGCATGTAGCAAGGATCAAAATCGTAAAGGGACATTATTCACGAGCAGGACCAGAAACTCGTGTAATTTATGCTCAAAAGTTTTAACTAAACGCTAACACACATAACTAATCTAAACAAACAAACATACAATCACTCATACATGGGGAAAGGGCAAATGAGACTTGATGGATGAAACCATCAGGAAAACCAGATAATGTAGTTATGGAAAATAAGTCAGTTAACCACCCAAGTGAAACCATGAGTGCCGTTTTATAACGGGGGCTACAGCTTATCCTAAACCTCTGTTTCGTTTAGTTAAATATACGATACTTACATTGCCTTGGCCTTGAACGAGTGTCCAGATGCAGTCTCGGATGAAAGTCTTGATGGTTTGGAGGTTCGGTGGTGTAGGAGTCACCTTCACCTTCTTCCGGGTTTGAAGAGGGATGAACTTCAAAAAGATGTTATTCTGACTCTGTGGTGGTCGGGAGAGTTTTCTCCCAGATGAAGATGATGAAGAGCTAAGAGAGACATTAGCTGAGATGCAAGGATCGTTGGTGAATGTAAAGACAAGGCCGAAGCCTTGCGCAGACTTAAGGGTTGCAGAAGGGTGCTAGCTCACATCCTCATCTTCTCAGAATCTAACAGAACCGCACCGGACTGGGGACGGGTCGCTGATGTGTTTGCCTTTATCCTCTATCGAGGTCACACCTGTGGGGGATCAAAGAGCCAATGGTGTCTTGAACTTTTGGAGGGAAAGTTTATGACACTCTGTCTCAGAGCATGGTATTTTGCATATGTAATTCGATTGGGTGTTGATGCAAAAACTACTAAAGATTCTTAGAACACTAATATATTGCCTATGTACCAACATAGAATATACACTCTCGTTTAGATCTTTAGAAGACGAATTCATAGATACTAAACATGGTATAGGTAAGATTACATGAACGAGTGGTTCTATCATAAGCATGAATAAAACAGTATACAATACAAAAGACAATATACAAGAACAGTAACAACATACACAATGAACTGAAAGATATGTGTGTTCATTCAAAGAAAGGTTTTCCTATGAATTAATTAGAGAAGAGTCCATTTTTATGGGCATTATGTTTTTCCTATGGTTGAAAGATGGTGAGAGGGAGAACTCTCAACATGCTATTAGGTCGTAAAGTTTATTTGGTCTGGCTGAGGTGTCCTGGTTGCCATGGTAACCAGGGGCCTGGGGTCATTCCCAGACATGCTGGCACCCAGTATGCTTATTGGGTGAGGGGTCTGTGTTTATTTGTTAATCTTATGAAAAATTGATTTGTTAAATCTAATGAACAAATGTGTGTCTGATTGGTCCAAACGCTACAGCATTATGCATAAATGCATGAATAAAACAGCTATGGTAGAGGAAGGAATGCACGGATGACACACAGCTACCTCACTGTGCGTGTTCAGCATAAGGTTTACGCTGTCTCTGAGAGATTCTGTCCAAAAGTGTGTCCAGAAGATTAAATTAGATCTTCTTGCCACTATGTGTGTGTGTTGAACTCATGAGTGTTTATTAATAAGTGTGTATGCACATGCTTTTCCGGGTAGAATTATGAGGGTCATCTCGGAAACCTTTGTAATTGAATTTGAAATCGACACTTTAAATTCAGTGCACACACTCTGACATTTGTTGGGAACTTTCTTTAACTGAAATCTAACCCTCGCAGAAACCTTTTTAGATTTTTCATTAAGTGTGGTATGTTAAGTTATTCATTATTTCAAGTCAAGTTTACTGTATTGTCATTCCGCTGTATACATACGAAGGAACAAAATGTCATGCCTTGGCGGATCACAGTGTTACATATCTAAACATTAATGTCATATATTATTAAATTATGCAATGTTATTCAATTTTAAGTTATTCATTAAGTTATTCCGTATCCAGTTTGTCTATTGAGCTGTTTTACTGGTCCCACATTGTAGGTGATTTAAGGACTAAAATGAACCTTTTTTCCCTAAATTGAAGTGAACTGGGAAAATGGCTTAATGTGAGGAATACTACAGTGGGTATAGAAAAGAATCACCCCCCTTTAAAATAATAAAAAACATTTTTTTGCTTTGCAGCCTAAAATGAAGACGGACACAGTTTTTGTTTCCCCCAGCTGTATTTACTCAGTGCAACTTATAACATCCAAGTGAAAGAAATAACACCAACATGCCAGAAAAAAATTAAAAACCACAATCACTGAGTTGGAAAAAAGATCACCCCTTGTGTCAGAATTTTGTTGAGCCACCTTTTGCTTTAATTACATCCTTTAGTCGGTTGGGATTTGTCTCTACTAACTTCGCACATCTAGACTTTGCAGTATTTGCTCACTTTTCTCTGCAGAACTGCTCAAGTTCAGTTAAATGTGATGGTGACCGTTTGTGGACTGCAGTCTTCAAGTCATTCCTCAGACTTTCAGTGGGGTTTAAGTCTGGGCTCTGACTAGGCCATGCAAGGACATTCACCTTTTTCTCCTTCAACCACTGTGCTCAGTTTTGCTGAGTGCTTTATTGTCAGGTTGTAAGGTAAACCTTCTTCCCATTGACAACTTTCTGGCAGAAAACGTTCTATCAGATTTTCCTCAAGAATTTGATGGTATTTTGTCCCATAATTTTTTTATTTCTGTCCTGACAAGTGCCCCAGTCCCTGCTGCAGAGAAACACCCCCATAACAGGATATTACCACCTCCACACTGTATACAGTTATGTCATTTGTGTTGCCCATATGACATGGGATTCTGGAGGAAAAGTAGGCATCCAAGATAAAATAACAGTTTATTTTATCATCATAACATGACTCTAGTAGACAGTTTAAATGTCTTGATTTGATTTTGAACTTATCATGTCATTTTATTGGTCATGCATTTTATTTGCATTTTATTTTAAATTTCTCTTAGAGTCTTGAGAATTAATTAAACTTTCAGAGGATAAGACCTTTTTTTTTTTAAAGACGGCTAATGTAGACACATCTTATAAATAACAAGGACAAACTCAAACGTTTACTAACCGTCTCCATGAGTAAGAAGACGAGACAATCTACTGTGTAAGAAAGTGACAGAGAGAATTGATAGAAGAGGATTAGACTTGACTGTGCTGTTTCTTAGACATTGGAACTTGTCTTTTTATTCTCGCTCGTTATAAAAAAGTGTGGGTTTCTTTGTGTGTATATGTGAAAGAGAGAATTAAATTGCTTTGCTCTACCATTTCATTGAGTAGTGGAACATAGAATGGGATCTCGTCTCGCCTCGTCTAATCTTGTCTCCTTTCTTCTCCTTCGAGTGTCAGAGCTTGTTCCTTGGTTTTGCATAATGCTTCAACAACTGTGCTCTGCTGCCACTAACCTATGGGTGGCTGTTATGGTTACGATTGCTCAATCGATACATTTCAAAGAACCTCCACCATATATCAGAGAAAGAGATATCACATTCACAATCAACTACAGCACTAAAATATTCATAGAAAGTAGATGTTTTTTCTAGTGAAAATGTACACTAGCTGCTTATAAAAAAAAGGTAAAATGGCTAAAACAGTGTAGAAATATATTTAATGTAAATGGCAATCTTCACATTCACATGCATGTGGCCCTTGTCATTTCTGAATTTGTAAATCAATAATGAGGAGCAGCTTCCTGACAGAATCACGAATGCTTTCTTCTGCATCTGACAGATGAATCGACTGGCTCTTTTTCTCAGATGGAAGAGGTGGCTTTGCTCTGAAAGATTTGAGGCAGATACGAAAGGCGATTACAGAAGGTCTCCAATGACCACAAAAGACGAGATTTAGTACTTGATCATTTCCATTTCCACTTCTGTTAGATCTTGCCATGAATCAATTTTCCTTTGCGATTAGATAAGTATAAGAGGAAAGAATATGTGTCTGTCAGAATGAGTGTCTTAAAATCGAAAAGAACTGTAATGAGTAGCAAAATGGCAAAGTGAGAACGTATGATCCTTTTTTTCATAAAGACGCCATTCAGGAATACTGTAGAATTATTATTTTTTTCTCACTTTGGTCAATATATTCAATATTTTTTAGAACATACAGAACCTCAGAAGAGTCAGAAGAGGGCAGGGCTGAACAATAATGATGGATGGTTCACTGGTTCAGGGTCAGTGTGAGAGTGTTTCAGACCAGTTGACTGAACTGTCACTAGCTCTTTTGAGCCAGTGTTGCGCTGCCACTCAAAATGTAAGATTCATTGATCTTGTACATCGATTTTTATGCCATGCGAACTTAAACGTTTGATTTTCTGTGATGTATTTAGCATTGTTGTTGCAAATTGTGCTGATCTGCCACTAAGATAATGTTATCTAGCTGATTAATGTGGATGAGGTTTTATCATATTATCAAAAACTAAGCATTTAAACTAAGCATCAGAATATGCTGCAAATCAGTCACAAAATGTTTTGCACTGTATGCCAAAAACAAAGAAGTATGTTTATAGATGCATGTATTTAGACTACAGCTGTTAATCTTCCCGATTGTTGCAAGTTTTCTTTCTTTCTTTCTTTTTGACTGTTTAGTGAAAAAGAAAATTTAAAAATGTTTCTTAATATTTCTAGCAAATATAAAAATACATTGACAAAAAATAAAAATGAGTCATTCTCTTGTGGTGAAGCCACAGTAAAGAAAAAAAAGTAGCTAGCAGAAAAACATCCATCCTGGTTAGTCATATTTGCTAAGGGAAGCATCACTATTATTGTTCATACAATACTAATTTTCAGCAGCCGTTACTCCAGTATCACGTGATCCTTCAGAAATCATTCTGATATGCTGATTTGGTACTCAAAAAACATTTCTTTTAACAGCTTTATATATTTTGCTTTTTTTTTGCTTTATATTTTTAGATATACAGTATATTGTATAACTATAACGTAACTATTATACATTTTTTCAGGATTATTTGATGAAAGTTCAAAAGAACAAAATTTTTTTGAAATAGAAAACTTTTGTAACATTATACATGTCTTTATTGTGACTTTTGATCAATTGAATGCATCTTTGGTAAATAAAAGAATTAATTTAAACACCTCAAACTCGGTTTTAACTCTCAAGACAGACTTTCCTGCCACAAAAGCCCACACATCTCCACACCTCCAGAGATGGGATACTACATCATCTGAGTCCTTTTTAACACTGCAGAAGCTGTGATAGCAGATCCCAAAAAGATTCCGCAAAACGAAAGTGTCACGTCCCTTAGGAAAACATCTCTGCTTCTTTGCTTCTCCGTTCCTCCTGAATCCTTCTTTGGTGTAAAACGTTTGTAATGATTTCACTAAACTCATTGTGTTTGTTTTGACATTTAGTGTAATGGATTTTTATGCTTGGTTTGCCCGAACCAAATCGGAGAGCGCCGAGGAGTGATTTAATGTTTTCATTCTCACCATCAGTTGCACATCAATCCAGGCTCACCTGTGTGATATTCAATGTCCTCCTAGCCACATTTATGTTCAATATGAGGTTGATTTCCTACATAATTGCATATGCGATTGGATGCTGTGATAACGACGGGATTGGATCGGAGTAATTTTGAGTTTCAGGACTCCCAATCACTACAGCAAGTGCATTTGTGTGTTTATGCATGTTCGTGTCACTTTTATAGATCCATAGATCAGGTCTGTGCATCTTTATAGACCTGCAGGCTCTCGTTGCTTCCCCTGGGAGCCTTCGTCAGTTCATCAAGTCCACAGAGTCTTCCTCTTCCTCCATTTGTAGAGTTCAACACCGTTCAGCTGTTCATATTGGCATGTTATGTCACTCTTTCCTCTGATCCCTCCCTTGAAGATATATTCATCCTCATTCTCAATCTGTCTGTAAATTTGTGGCCTCGGAAGCTGGATGTGTTTAATACCATGTAAGTGTTGCAATCGTTGGCCTGTAGCCGTAATTGTCTATCCACAAAGCCCTGTTATAGCACACTTTGTTACTGCCCTCTCCTGCCCTCCTCTCTTCTCTCCGGCAATAAAGAGTTTCTAAAATAGGCTTTGTAATCTCATTAGTGCAGTGGTGCATCTAAGCTGATGTTAAGGAAGTCCTCCTCAAAATTTGCGAAGGAGGGCATCTTGGGGTCAGAATGGTCTTTGGGATTAATGTTACGGATGGTGTGATTTGGAAGATTTGAGTCTGGTTTGTCGGATTACACGCTGGTTAGTTTAAGATCAGGAAGCTCTCTAAATAACCGGTTCAAAAAGCCACTGGCTTTTGTCTGGTAAACAAAACACTGGATTTGTTGTAAAGGAGATAACGGGCAAATGTGTTCTTTGTTCCTGATTTGAGAACAGACAGCTGACTGGCCATGTGAGGCTGAAGTGTGTAGTGGAGGAAAAAGCTGGAATGGTCATCTGACATCAGATTAATGAAAATCTCAATTGTATTTTGCCGGGTGATTTGTCTCTGACTCAAAGAACATGATTCAAATCAGTTAAGTGACTATTAGGTGAACATAATTCATGTCAGATCATGAGTGTGTGTAAGTGTAATGAGCTGGTTGACTCTCTGCTGTGGAACAGTTATGCAGGTTTAGAAGTCCTTTTTAAAAAAAATCAAGAACATTCTATAAACATGATTATACAATGGTTCCAGTTCTTAAATTGGATTGGCTGAGCACTGGGACATTTCACTGTTTGTATCATTTTGCTTTCTCCTCTTTCTTGTCCAGGACTTACATGATACACATATGGCCACACATGTCATCCAATCAAGAGGTAGTAAAGTTTTCATAAGCATATGACATGGCTCATTAATAGTTCACAGGCCGTGTAGAGTATTTGTGCTTCGCTAATATCAGTGCTTGTTGGCAGTGTTTAATTGGCCAAAGAAAATCAGAAAATGGTCTGTTCTTTCTTTTTCTGTGACAGTATTTTCTGGCTTCAGTCTCTATGACATTGGCATATAAAGAAGTGTGAAAATGTTCCCTTTCTCCTCCTGTCTCCTACGGATACCAGACATTTGCCATTAACACAATTAAGTTATTTCGTAGCCTTTTCTTTAATTAACATAATGTAATAACATAAATTAGCTCATTTTTTGTGTCTCCGCTAGGCCAAAGCCTATGATAGCATAAAATCCATGATAAAGGCAGCCTCATTTCTTGAACAAGGAAAAACCTCCCGCTAATGGAGCCAGAAACTCTGCAGGTAGTGCCGTCTTTTGTAAGATATTTATTTTCCGCAACAGCTGAGCTGCATCAGAGGGTCCACAGGTGCTGTGTGAGGCTTCACACACAATGGATGTACATTTGTTGCATTACAGTGTTGGCTGTTTTTTCTGCATGGGGAGTGTAAGAGCCTCAGCAGGTATACAGCTTTAATGAACAGTGTGATGACTACACTACTGTTCAAAAGTTTGGGGTCAGTAAGATTTTATTTTACTTAATTTATTTTAAAGAAATTAATACTTTTATTTAGCTAGGATGCTTTAAATTCGATGTCAAAAAAGTGACAGTAAAGACATTTATAATGTTACAAAATAAATGTTTCAAATAAATTCTGTTCTTTTGAACTTTGTATTCATCAAATAATCCTGAAAAAAAAAAAAAACATTTCAGCATTGATAATAATCAGAAATGTTTCTTAAGCATCAATTCAACATATTAGAATGATTTCTGAAGGATCTTGTGAGACTAAAGACTGGAATAATGGCTGCTGAAAATTCAGCTTAGCCATCACAGGAATAAATTACATTTTAAAATATATTAAAATAGAAGACGGTTACTTTAAAATGTAATAATATTTCACAATATTGTGATTTTTACTGTATTTTTGATCAAATAAATGAAGCCTGGGTGAGTATAAGAGACTTCTTTTAAAGACATTGAAAAAATCGTACAGACTCCAAACTATTGAACAGTAGTGTACATTACATACACACATACTGTATTATCTGTTTGCTGACATAAAAATATTAGATTTCCTTTTAAAAGCTATACTGTAGAGTCCACTTGTGAAAATGTTTTATTTTTTAGTTTTGCAATGTAAATTGTTACCAGAATAACAATGAGAAATGCAGACTTTTAAATATTTCTTTATTTTACATCATAATGCTGCTGTGTTATACTTTTTTTTTTAATCCTAAAATTTTATTTTTCCCGTTTGAATTACCAGATTTTCCATGAACCTCTCAGGAAGGAGCCCAGATACATCTCAGCAATGACCAATAGGGGTTGCACAACTAGTCGACTTCAATGCTCTGCCATTGACTAGTCGCTGGTCCTATAGAGGGCGCAACAGGATACGAAATCTTTGAAGGACTTCCACATTTACGCTCCGTTTACAAACAGTTAAAATGACAAATAAATGCATACTCTGAAAGCACTCCCCAAGACGTGTGATTATATTAATGGATGCTCAAAATTGAATGGGAGAATGCACGTTTTAAACCGCTTATTGTACAGGTAAGTTAATCACCGTTCTGATCTAATGCGCTGCTGCACTGTAACGCATACACATAGGCTACAGACAGTAGCTCATACATCACGCGCAGATCGCGTGCACACGGAATCATTCAGCGTGGAAATGTATTGTCAACACTGTTCTGTGATTTCTCAATAAAATAGCTTAGAAACTGAAAAGTTCAAGCATATATTTCTTAATAACTAAATCCCACAGCTTCACTACTAGTAGAGAGACGCTGCCAGGTAGAATTAATTCACACACGCAATCGCTCTCACTAATGCATTCATATAAATGTAATCTTTACTGTGCTACGTTATCTGTATCTGATTTAGAACGGGCAGAAATCTGTGAGAAATATAACGACCCAAAGGCAAAAGAACTGATAAAAATGAGCTGTTATAGGAGCAATAACCATGTGGGCAGCGCTGTATTATATGCCATAGCTGTGCACAAGGTGTTTGTCACAGCTCCAGACTTATTAGTTAATTAATGACGTCATCAGCGACTAGTCGACTTCGACTTCATCACACAAAAGTCGACTTTAAAAAATCAGAAGTCGTTCAACCCCTAGTGACCAAACACTGTATTTCCTTTTATTTCACTTTGAAAATCTTGATAAAAGGCTTTGCATTACAGGGATTTCTCTTTAGCTTTTTCCCTCTCTCTTCATTATCATTAATGCCATCATCTCTAGATGGCGCTGAGCAGTATTGATCAGAGCTTTGTCGATGCTGCCTGATGTTGCTGATCTTCCTATACACTGACAAAGACACTCAAGAATGTGTCAATCAAGCACTCATCATTCAGCCTAGATCTTCCTCTGTCCTTTGGGAAAACACCATTATTCTTCTCTCTTGCGCTCACTCTTTTCTACTGCTTTCTCTATTTTTCTCCATCTGGTTGGTTTCATTGATTGAAGGAACTGATTGGACAGGATGCCTGCAGGAGGTGATTGAATGAGTTGTTTAGGGTGATGTGAGTGGATAAGATGTTTGGGGTGATGTCAATGAACATGATGAGCACAACTGTTTTCAAAATTGATAACAATAAGAAATGCTTCTTGTGCACCAAATCAGCATATTATAATAATTTCACAACTTTGGAATTGTAAGAGTCTATCTGCATTCTAAATGGTTTTGAAATATTGACCTTCAAAGTTTTTGCATTCCATATACTTTGTAGATAGAAACTTTTTGTATTCTAAATAAAAAAGTTCTAAAATGTACACAACTTCAAAAAAACACATAATGTAAATAAGTTGTCACAGAATAACTATATGGGAATAACTCAATTTTGACAAAAAATTTCAGATAGAACCGTATAATACCAAGGTGACGATTTCTGAAGGATCATTTGACACTGAAGAGTGGATTAATGGCTGCTGAAAATTCAGATTTGCCATCACATGAATAAATTACTTTTTAAAATATATTAAAATAGAAGCTGCTTATTTTAAAATGTAACAATACTTCACAATATTACAGTTTTTGCTGTATTTTTGATCAAATACATGCAGCCTTAGTGAGCATAAGAAACTTCTTTCAAAAACATCAAATAAATCTTATCGTACATAAGTGTTTATTTTTTAATCGCTGTCAGTATGTTAAAGGTGTACATTTTAATGTGTAACCAAACATTCAAAAAGCTGTGAAAAATGAGATCTTCCTGGAGTAGATTAGATATTTGGGGTGATGTGATTGGCTTAAATGTTTTTGCGTCATTGCTATTGAACAGGCAAAGATTACAAACCAAATCACTAAACCCACATGCAGCCCATTTTTCTGCTCTCCTGCGTTCATTAATTTCATCATCCAACTCCACAAACATCCCGTTTCAGGTCGTACTTTTGAGGAAATCAAACATGGCATCCCAGAAAGGGAGTTCAACAATAGCATGAGAAATCTTCTGTAAAAACACACAAGTACACTTGTCTGTTTCAAAACGCTGTGTTTATGTGAGCAGCACCAGACAAAATAACTAGAAAACGAGTTTTGAAGTGACCTGCACAGCTTTGGAGCGGGTCGATGCTAACAGCATTAAATGTGCTCTGAAATGGCTGCTTGAGGGATGGCGATATCCCATTGTCCTACGATTTAAATTGATCAGCCGTAGTCGAGCGCTGCCCCTGATTAGACTCAAAGTGCTTGTGCTGGTATAATTTAAAATGAGTTACGTCACAGACCACAAACCTCTGTTGGTTTTGCAACGCCTTTTCAAAATCTGTTGGTGAAGTTATGGAACATTTTGGTTTGTTTTGTTGTCAAAGACCCTGGTGGACCGACTCAGAATAGAGCTGTCTGATTCCTTCCTGCCAGAATGCTCATAACTCCAGGCACGAACAGCCTAGACTTTCACGAATTTCAATACATCATGCTGCATGAGCTTTAACTTTATATATTGAGATGTGAAATATGCTGGAAGACTTGCACTTTTTTTTTTTTTGAGGGAGCGTTAGTGGAAGTTTCGTCTTAGTTGATTCCGTAAGTGAGGTATGAAATGGCCAAAAGTCGTTTTTTAATGAATGAATGAGTGAAGTTATTTATTTATTTAGGAACTCAGTAGTTCTTTATAGAAGTGTAAGCCACGCCGATGTTTTCCAACTGACCTCTCAGGGCCACTGGGGAGTTGTAGGGGTCTGCAGAAAATTTGAAAGAAAACAAAACATTTAGTAACATTTTACAAAATGTATTTTTGTGGCTGTCAAAGTTTTTGTGTTAAGTTAAAATTTTATTTAAAAAGTTTAACACAATACTTTTAATGCTGCTTTAGAACCAATTTTATGAAGTGTTTTAAAAACACATCAGAATTTAACTGAAAACTTTTGGTCTAAAATGGTCTGGAATTATTTCATTTAGAGTGCAAAGGGACCGGACTTCACTCATTAGCGCCCCCGGCTGCCGCCAGAGGGAACCCCAGATCTAGGCAGTGGCACGGGCACTCCGCCCCCTTGCAGGTAACGGAGTCTGGTCCGCAACTCCGAGATGGTCATACCCCCGCAATGGGAGCATGAGTCATCCACGAAAGCCACCTCAGCGTGCTTCGTGCCCAGACACGAGAGGCAGCGATCGTGACCAATAATCGCATGCCAATGTGCATTGGCTCGTTTAGTTTACACTCGAAGTAGATTGGTCTCTCTAAGCGAGATCCCAATTCGTCGGTCATCCGACGTGACGTCGAGAGTGACCGACTGAAAGGGAACTGCAACTGAACTTGATTGGGTTTCTGCTGGTCTTAAAAAGGTCTTAATTAGTCTAAATTCTCGCTTCTACAAATGAAACCCTTAAGAAAGGTCTCAAGCAAAAGGGCTCAAATTAATAAAGTCGTGGCATTAAATCTTGCATGCATTGCTAAAAATGAATATCTTTTTTTCTGTTTTTAATTTTTGTTGTCTTGTTTTCTAAGAAACTAAACAAAATTAAGTGAGTCTATGCTTAAAACAAGAACAAATATCTGTAAATGGGGTATAAAAATGTTTTTCCCCTTTGAATATTTTTTTTTTTCTGATATTTGTTCTTGTTTTGATCATAAACTCACTATTGGTCCGTTTTTAGAGAAAACAAGACATCTTTTTTCATTTTGCTTCTCAAATAAATGTGTCTTGATTTAAGAATATTTAGACATTTGCACTGGAAAACGACAAAAATACTGAGAAACAATTTACCATCATAAAACGTGCAGAAATACTTTTTTTGAAAGTTGTATTGAAAAGGCACTTGGCTCTGAAATCTCAGGGGACACTACACTTTTGTTGACTTCAGAACTGAACAGAAACAGAACAGTTTCTTGTGATATTTTCAGACTTTCACCCTTAATGAGAGAGTGTGTTTGTTCTTGTTGCTCTCTCATTCTTCCTCTTGCACTCTGGCTCTTCCGTTTGCTTCTCTTTTCTGCTGGCTCTCTCCCCAGTCTCCCACGCTGTGGTGCTGTTGTGGTTTTTCTGTAGTGGTCTGTGTGTTTTGTTCTTTCCCAGGGTGAAGTATTTTCAGGTTTGAGGTGACCATGATCTCAGTGAGTAGATACCTCTTACTACTTTCTCTCTGGCCACTAATGCATTTCACACTTGTTTATCAGAGATGTTTTTTTTACCTTATACAACCTTTTACAAAGTACTGTACTTTGGTTGCTTTTACTTTTGCTTTTTACCTTTTCTCTTAGTTTTTTGTGTTTTTGTTTTAATGTGTAGCTTCAAAAACATCATTTAGCTGGACATGTTGTAGCATATTAAGCTGTGGTGTCCCTCTGTCCTCTTCCTATTATTGTGAGTGTGACAAAAGGCTAATGACATAAAAGCAAACCAGGCAAAAATGGTTATAATGCTAAACAAAATGATGGTTTCATAAATTTAAAAATAAAGGTGCTTCACGATGCCATAGAAGAACCTTTTTGTCTAAAAGGTTCCATAAAGAACCTTTAACATCTGAAGAACCTTTCTGTTTCACAAAAGGGTCTTTGTGGCGAAAGAAGGTTCTTCAGATTACAAAAAGGTAAGAAAGAGATGGTTCTTTAAAGAACCTTTGACTGAATGGTTCTTTGTGGAACCAAAAATGGTTCTTCTATGGCATCGCTTGAAGAACCTTTTGAAGCACCTTTATTTTTAAGAGTGTAATACAGTATATATTTATGAAAGCATTACTTTTGTTTACAGATTTGCTTGGTTTGGTTTTGTTCTGTTTCATTTGCCCTTTTGTCACTCTGACTTACAGCAATAGTATTGTAGGGATTTCTAGTACATGAACGGACACTGCTATGCTCCTATCAGCCATCAGGAGGTTTGCTAATCATCCCAGCACATGACTCCAATATTCTGGGTCGACTTCCTAGGTTTAATTAGGTTGACTCAGAATTTTCAGATTCGAGTCCTTTTAAAACCTGTATGAATTAATAATAATTAATTCCCTTACAAATTTAAGTAGTCAAGTTATCTACAGTATGAAGAGGACAAGCAATTAGAAAAAAAGAGGGAATTGATGGAAAATGTTGCAAGCTGAATTCATAAAAATCTCAAATCCTGAATATTGTGCATAATATATTTGCACAATATCAGTTCCCTACTGTTGCTGTAGGCCAGTGTCAAGTCAAGTCACATTTATTTATATAGTGCTTTATACAATACAGATTGTTTCAAAGCACCTTCACATTAATAAACAGGAAAATAACAGTGTTAATGTTGTAAAATTGGTCAAGTATGAAACAAATCCAAGTTCAGCTTTAAAGCAGCTGTTCAGAAGATAATAGTGGCATTATCTTTTGTCAGTGTGACAGAAGGCAAATGAAGTGAAGCGACGGAAAAAAACAACAAGCATTAACAAAAATAAAACATATTTTATGTTTTCCTTCAGGTTATCAGACAGATACAAGTTAGTTTTTTAGTCATTGTGCTGACTTAATTGTTTTTATTCTGAAATTATATTTTCTTTTTCCTTTCCCCTAAAATGTCACACAAACCTTTTATTTCATTTTTTATTCATTGTTTATCACACTGTCTATTTGATAGCACATTTGGAGGTTTATTTGATTATTAGTTTCATTATTACTGAAACTTTCAGAGTTCCTTCAGCAGGAATGTTCTGTCAGGGAACTGCATGCGTAAACTCAGTGTTTCAGTATCCCAAGGGATGTTTTGTCATTGTTCAATTTTCTTTTGTCATTAAAATGACAAACAGTTCAGAAGGACAAATTTGACTAAGAATGATTAGCATACTAACAGTTTTTATGCTAGTGATGGAGCGCTAGGGAAAACACACACACACACACACACACACACACACACACACACATTATGGGAAGTCTGAGGGGTTCTTTCTTAACGAGGGACAAAACACACACACACACACACACACACACACACACACACACACACACACACACACACACATTATGGGAAGTCTGAGGGGTTCTTTCTTAATTTATCTCTTTGTTATCCACATAATCAGTTGATTACTCTTCAAACCAGAAATCAGGCCAGTGTGTGTGTGTGTGTGTGTGTGTGTGTGTGTGTGATAGCATAAATGTATTCACGTATTTCGCAACAATTAATTTCAAAGCCCCAGGTCACTTCACCTTACAATAGTCCTTAGAATTTTCTGTAATTCTGAAACTACTTGACATAGAATTGGGTGTTTGCAGACATTACGAGTGCAGTATGATTCCTAATCAGGTCTGACGTCTGTTTCAGCTCCCCCACTCTCTGTGTATGGCAGGGCTGGTCAGATCCTAAAAACTGACATGCAGCAAAGCAGCACAAGCAAATTTCCATAAACTATGCAGAGTTATTGACAGACAGGAGCTCTGTGTGTGTTTCTAGGCAGGTTTACACACACACACACACACACACACACACACACACACACACACACACACACACACATTATGGGAAGTCTGAGGGGTTCTTTCTTAATTTATCTCTTTGTTATCCACATAATCAGTTGATTACTCTTCAAACCAGAAATCAGGCCAGTGTGTGTGTGTGTGTGTGTGTGTGTGTGTGTGTGATAGCATAAATGTATTCACGTATTTCGCAACAATTAATTTCAAAGCCCCAGGTCACTTCACCTTACAATAGTCCTTAGAATTTTCTGTAATTCTGAAACTACTTGACATAGAATTGGGTGTTTGCAGACATTACGAGTGCAGTATGATTCCTAATCAGGTCTGACGTCTGTTTCAGCTCCCCCACTCTCTGTGTATGGCAGGGCTGGTCAGATCCTAAAAACTGACATGCAGCAAAGCAGCACAAGCAAATTTCCATAAACTATGCAGAGTTATTGACAGACAGGAGCTCTGTGTGTGTTTCTAGGCAGGTTTATTGACAGCCCACTGTGTGGTTTGCACACAGCCTGAGGGGATCTGGCGTTTGTGCATGTGCATTTCTTACATTTATTAATAAGAATTATTCAGAATCATGCAGAATTAATTTAGCAGAATGTGCATGTTCATATGTGTAGGTGTTTGTGTTCATATGTACAGTATGTGTGTATTCGCATCTGTCCACTGCTCCATTAGCACCCTGTGACGCCCATTAGCTCGTTGTTTGACCTTTTCCTTGTAATTACCCAGCAGGCCTTGCCCAGTCAGGGAGCAGCTATTCTTGACCCTGCGGGTGTTTGTATGTGTGCAAAAAACATACTTACCCTTCCCCACAGGGATGGATACCACTCTTCCCCATGTGTGTTAAGAGGTCTAATGGCTTAAAATTTGCATGATCGTGTCATGAAGATGTCGCCTGTCTATCGATTTACTCCTCCGGGCTGTTTTGTTCAGGGGTTTGATCGAGTACCCCTCTAGCAATACGGTAGAAACTCATAGATATGCTTTAGGCACTTCGAAGCACAATTATTCACTCGTACCTGAGCTGTTGGCTGAACCCTCAGAGATTAATCTCCAAGCACACCTCTGATCCTACTGCTGCAACCTGCAACTAGCTATGGATATGCTGCATTAAGACAATGTGCACCTTCTTATCAGCCGGGTGTTCTTGACTTTTAGTCAATTTAGAAGTTTTATTTGCAACACAAACTTTATATATCACATGGAAACAGATGTAGGAATATTATGGATACATGCACTTCCATTTAAAAGTTTGAAAGAAGTTTCTTATGTTCACCAAGGTTGAATTTATTTGATAAAAAAAACTGTAGAAACTGCGGTATTGTGAAATAATTTGAAATAGCGGTTTTCTATTTTAATATATATTAAAGCTATTTATTTCTGTGATGGCAAAACAGCCAATACTCCAGTCGTCAGTGTCACATGATCCTTCAGAAATCATTCTAATATGCTGATTTTGGTGCAGGAAACATTTCTTATTATTATCAATGCTGAAAACAGTTTTTGCTGCTTAATATCTTTGTGGAAATCGTGATGCATTTTGTAGGATTCGTTGATGAACAGAAAGAACAGCATTTATTTAAAATGGAAATAATTTGTAACATTATAAACGTCTTTACTGTCACTTTTGGACAATTTAATGCACCCCTTCGGAATAAAAGTAAAATATCTTACCGACGCTAAACTTTTGAATTGTAGTATTTACTGTCACTTTTGAAAAATGTAATGTAGTCTTGCTAAATATAAGTAAGATTTTTTTTAAATAAATTAATACTGACCCCAAATTTTTGAACAGTAGTGTACATTTGAGTTGCATATTGTAGCTGAGTTTTAATGGATGCCATGCACCCACAACCAAACCATTTTTTCTCAATTTAATCTAATTTCTGTCTAAAATAACAACTGAGAAAACTTTCCTGTGGGTAGAATCACCTTAGATCTGATTGCTCCATGATATGTGAAACTTCCTTTCTTTTGACTTTCTTTCTCAAAGCTGTTAAACCAGATCACAGCTCACATTAAATTGGCATATTTCTGAGTATTCCTCTGATCTGAATGCTGCCAGAGAAGCATACAGTAGTTGTTTTTTTGAGTCTGTGCCTGACTGCTTTGAGAAGTTCACTGTACTCTCTGTCAGCTGGGAGCATACAATCATGCACCTGATTTGGTGCAGTGGGTTGGCACTAGTAAGACAAGCAGTGTTTAATGTGCTGAAAATAATTTGTGATGTGTAGACTGGCTGTCTCATTGCTCTGCCAGTTGGTGTAATGTGGTGGCAGCTTATTTTGCATTAGTATTTACATTAATTTAACATATTTTTTTTCAGTTTCAGTTTCTTATTTTGTTTTTGTATTTGTTTCTAAATTTGTATTTGTATTGTAATGTATTGATTTTTGTTGTTATTGTTTTTTTTGTACCATATTGTTTTGTCCAATTTATTTATTTTGTATCCAGCAGTATTGGATATTTAATTGTTCATGATTATTTTCCTTTTCAGTTAACTAATGCTCGCTATAAGTTAATCATTAAAACGCTAATAATTTAATAACACTGTTAAATGTAATATTTAGCAAATTTGAATATCCAAATGAGTTTCCATTTTTCAAAATGCAAAATGTACATTATAATGTTGTGATTCACTTGAAGCGTTTAATATAATTTCCGTTTTTAGCATTTTATCTTTCATTTATTTAGACAAAATAGTAAACAATTTTAATATCTGCCATTTAATGTGATTGACCATACCGACATAACTGTACATAAACCCATATAAATAAAATAATTATTGGTTTATCAGTATTGGCAAGAATTTTAATATCAGTGCATCTCTGGTATAAACTCATAAAAGTGATTTTAATGATGAATGTTTTAGCTTTAATGGAGAATTTGTTCTAGCTGATGTGAATAATCCTTCACGTACACACAATATTGATCGTTTGGGAGATTTTTAATTTACCAGCCCTTGTAATGTTTTCCAAGCAGCTTTCCAAGGGTTGCCAATGAGAGTCTTTGGAAACATCTTCTCCTGTCAATGCACAAATAATCTATTGACTGCATGTTTTCAGATTTTGCACTTTTCACCCTATTTAGAAGGTCTGTATTAATTGGATTCAGGGTGAATCTATATAAGTGGCACAGTGGGCGATATTAATACCACAGTTATGGATGCAGTAGCGGCTCGGCTGGTCGTTATGAAAGCATATTGACTGCATGCTTTAAGTCTTGGGGATGGTGTGACATTGATTAGACGTAGTTGGAGCCGTTCCCGGTCTCTGTGGGACGCTGATGCATCTTAACTTAATAAGGTGTGGAATGATATACTGCATCACAAAACAATGAGCTCCTCAACCCAACCCTCACCACACTACTGGTTAATGCACATGCACTGGTTAATGCACATTTTTTTCGCATTATCAGTTGATTTTTGATAGTTGTTAGCTTTTGGTTGTACATTAAGTTTGCGATTGTTGAGATATTTTTAATGGTTTTGAAAGAAAAGAAGTCTATTATGCTCACCATGGCTTCATTTATTTGACCAAAAATGCAGGAATATTGCGAAATATTACAGTTTTTCTGAATTGCTAAAACACTAAACCCCAATCTCTGAACCAAATTCTCACTAGCTTAAATCAATTTGTCGAATAAAGCACCCTTTCTGTTAAACCTTAAACACGTTCAGGCAGTTAGGCTCTATTTGCAAATCTCATGCACTCTTTTTAGGAAAACTCTAAACAAATTCTCATTCACTTAAAGGGGTCATATGATGCTGCTAAAAATAACATT
>NW_015548239.1:1032978-1040325 GCF_001515605.1 Sinocyclocheilus anshuiensis | reverse complement strand
AAGCACTCTTTCTGCTAAACCTTAAACACGTTCAGGCAGTTAGGCTCTATTTGCAAATCTCATGCACTCTTTTTGCAAAACTCTAAACACATTCTCATTCACTTAAACACTTATCACACTGTGATGCATTTCTGCTGCAAAATGCTAAACACAAGCGGCAAAAGTTAAACACAACTAAAGCACAGTTGTCATCGTTTACACGCAACGATTCAAAATTGTTCACACTTGTTTCTAATGATGTGATCAAACCAACTGGACAAAATATGAGCCAGTTCAGAGTGCACAAGTGGCACAGGTGACTGAATGATGATACGGACATTAGATGGAAACAGTCTGAGAAGGAGAGGAGGAAGAGTACATGTAAGAAGTGGAGGAAGAGGATGAGGAGAGAAAGAGTCAGGTTTAGAGAGTGTTATCAAGGCTGGGTCTGTCAGACCAGAGGGTTTTTGTCTCTTTGTCTTGCAAAAAAAAGACTACATTACTTACGTTATGTGGACTTACTAAAGAAATTATACAAAATAACAACAACAACAAATACATTGTTGTAGTGGTTCTATATAAATGTGAATATTTAAATGTAACTTTTTGATATTTTGTGTAATCGAATTACAATTTTGGACAGGTGTGTGGTTTTACACAGCTTCTGAGTCCACATTTAAAATTGGATTATTTTTATTATGATTAAATAATATGTGCAAATTATCAGCAACAACAAAATGTATTTGTTGTTGTTGTTATTTTGTATAATTTCTTTAGTAAGTTATTTATATTTAAAATAATAATACATTTAAAATAATAATGTATGCAGTAATAAAATAATAATTAAAAAATAATAATGCATGTAGTCAGTTATTGCCTTTAAAATGATTTAATTTAACATTTAAAAATGTTATTAAATTCAAAAGATTTAATAATAATAATAATAATAATAATAATAATACAATGATGATGATGGTGTTGATTTTTATTTTTATTATTATACAAAATGGATCTTGGCTGGATTTACATGTGGGTCAAATATTCTTGTCCTGTCTATGTGGGTGGCTCTTGTCCAAAATGAGTTGCATTGTGGACTAGACTTTATGTCACAGTTAAATGTCTGTCTTAGCATTTTAGGCGTGCACATTATATGCGACAAGCCCAGATCTCAGCCCAGCTGTCAAGAGACCTCTTTTTGTGTTCATGTCCGATCCATCCTTACCTGAATCAATAAGTCAAGAGGTTTCTGCTTCTGTTCTGTTCCAGCTCTAGCTGCTGCAGGATATTACATAATTGTGTATGCTATGGCGTGGGTCTCCTAAAAAAACTGAAAATCCACTAGAGCCCGGGATTAATTTACATACTACAGCGAGAATAAAAGTTACGCCTTCTTTCTTTGTGTGAACATTTGGGCGGCGTTATGCAAATCTTCTCACATAGTGATGTAGATATGTGGGGGTGTGTTAGAGCGAGCTGTTTCAGGTAGGTGTGGCTGACTCTTAACTTTTATAAAGAATATCTCTTTGGATTTGAGACTTTAGTCTTTGCAACTTTACAGATCTTCTTTATGCACCAAGAGCTTGTAACACTCCAAAGAGAAAGGAAAAATTGAAATCGCATCATATGACCCCTTTAAACACTTATCACACTGTGATGCATTTGTGCTACAAAATGCTAAACACAAGCGGCAAAAGTTAAACACAACTAAAGCACAGTTGTCATCGTTTACACACAACGATTCAAAATTGTTCACACTTGTTTCTAATGATGTGATCAAACCAACTGGACAAAATATGAGCCAGTTCAGAGTGCACAAGTGGCACAGGTGACTGAATGATGATACGGACATTAGATGGAAACAGTCTGAGAAGGAGAGGAGGAAGAGTACATGTAAGAAGTGGAGGAAGAGGATGAGGAGAGAAAGAGTCAGGTTTAGAGAGTGTTATCAAGGCTGGGTCTGTCAGACCAGAGGGTTTTTGTCTCTTTGTCTTGCAAAAAAAAGACTACATTACTTACGTTATGTGGACTTACTAAAGAAATTATACAAAATAACAACAACAACAAATACATTGTTGTAGTGGTTCTATATAAATGTGAATATTTAAATGTAACTTTTTGATATTTTGTGTAATCGAATTACAATTTTGGACAGGTGTGTGGTTTTACACAGCTTCTGAGTCCACATTTAAAATTGGATTATTTTTATTATGATTAAATAATATGTGCAAATTATCAGCAACAACAAAATGTATTTGTTGTTGTTGTTATTTTGTATAATTTCTTTAGTAAGTTATTTATATTTAAAATAATAATACATTTAAAATAATAATGTATGCAGTAATAAAATAATAATTAAAAAATAATAATGCATGTAGTCAGTTATTGCCTTTAAAATGATTTAATTTAACATTTAAAAATGTTATTAAATTCAAAAGATTTAATAATAATAATAATAATAATACAATGATGATGATGGTGTTGATTTTTATTTTTATTATTATACAAAATGGATCTTGGCTGGATTTACATGTGGGTCAAATATTCTTGTCCTGTCTATGTGGGTGGCTCTTGTCCAAAATGAGTTGCATTGTGGACTAGACTTTATGTCACAGTTAAATGTCTGTCTTAGCATTTTAGGCGTGCACATTATATGCGACAAGCCCAGATCTCAGCCCAGCTGTCAAGAGACCTCTTTTTGTGTTCATGTCCGATCCATCCTTACCTGAATCAATAAGTCAAGAGGTTTCTGCTTCTGTTCTGTTCCAGCTCTAGCTGCTGCAGGATATTACATAATTGTGTATGCTATGGCGTGGGTCTCCTAAAAAAACTGAAAATCCACTAGAGCCCGGGATTAATTTACTACCTGCAATGCGCCTAAATGCTACAGTAATCCCATATCATACAAATCTGATTTTAGCCGTGATGAGCTTTGAACGTGATGCATTAGCTTCGATAATTTTTATGGAGTACAATATAGATTTTTTTTTTGTCAGTTTTGCATTTATAGTCCCTTCTTAGCAGAAACACAGATCCAGAATTGGGTTTCATTCTGTTTTAGCCTACATTTGTCCTGTTTCCATGTGATAAACGGCGGATCAGTTCCAGAATCACTCTCCCGCCCCACCGCTCATCCCCTGATGCAAGGGGTCACCAGATAGGCCAGCGTAATGATGTGTTTTGAGTGTGTGGGGGCTGAACACCATCGAGCATGCATGGCTTACCCACGCAATCTACGCTTCCTGTGAAACAGCTCTGTTTCACACCACCGAACCGGCCCTTGCCGCGCTGAACTTCTCGTATTCGGAGGAAATATTCCGAAGTCATTTTACCCCCAATATATGTCATTACAGAATCCAATTAAAATGGAGAGGTGCTTTGCCAAAACCACACTGAACCTCATCTACAGACTTCACAATTCATTCAGTGGAGAATCAAAATTGGAAAAAAAGTTAACACCATAGTGAGTCCATGAAGGAGCAGACAATTCAATCTGTTGGTTTACAATCATGTTATTTAGTCCGACCCAGTAAATATGTGTTGAACCTCAACAGCATCCCCACAGTAATCATCTCCAGCATTAGTTTGGAAATAGAGTTGGTCCTCCCACAGATGCTGGTATTTTCCAATATAGATACCATTATATGCAGCAGCCTCTGTAGCTTTGTTTCGTGCTGGTAATCGATGCCATTCAAAAATGAGAATCTCACTTGGGCTGTATATTTCTTTTTCTTCTTAGTCTGGTGGAGATTGTTTTCCCTTTCGGTTTTCTGCAAGTACTTTTTGTTTTTCTTTTTGGTTGTCTGCATTATGTGAGTCCTCCAGCAGAAATGGAGAAAGTTGCTGAGCTCTCTATACTGTATGCTACTTTATAGGGGCACTCTTGTCTTGGGTTTATACTGATGTAACCTGAATGCGTTTTTTCATCATAGAAATGCTATATTTGCAGTCAGCCATTATTCACTGATTTCATCAGTGAATGTACAGAGATTAAAGTGAGTAGTCTGGTCATGTGATCTCAGTATGATGGCTCCCATGAGGCAGTTCCATGTAGCTTTTAATTCAGCTTTTATTAAACAGTCCATCTACAAGCACTGTTTATTTCTTTGTGTAAAGGAATTGCGTTTTAATGAGGTGTGTCTTTAAATCTTCGGAGAACACATCTTCCTTGATCTGATCTTGTTTAAAATGTCCTTTATCTTAAATTGCTTTATCTCACATTTCCTTTATCATGGATTGCATCCTCGTCTAATTTAAAGCTCTGCAATTACCACTAATGTGCACTATATATTGAAAAGATTTTCATCACAAAGCACTGATAGGCAAGAGTAGGGTAGGGTGTCAGTGGCAACTATTATTTATCACCAAATGCCCAAAATATTATTAAAAAATATCCAAAAAAAAAATGTCTTTGCAAATATTCTAAATGTTTAACCTTCTCAGAAAAAAAGGTACAAAAGCTGTCACCAGGGCGATACCTTTTTGAAAGGTACTAATATGCACCCTTTAGGGGTAAATAAGGTACAAGGTACCCTTTTGAAAGGGTATACTTCCTCAGTGACAGCTTTTGTACCTTTTTTTCTGAGGCTGTTTTATTAAATTGTTATTGATATGCAGCCACACAGGACAGTTCATTAATTTATTTTATTTTATTTTATGTTTTTGAAAGAAGTCTCTAACCATTGCATTTATTTTAATTATAAATACAGTAAAAACAGTCATATAGTGAAATATTACAATTTAAATCAGTTTTCTATTTTAATTTATTAGTCCTGTGTAATTTAATGTAATTTAGTCCTGTGATGGAAAAGCTGAATTTTCGGCAGCCTTTACTTCAGTCACATGATCCTTTAGAAATATCTTATTTGGTGCTCAAGAAACATTTTTAAGTATTATCAGTGTTTAAAACAGTTACACTGCTTAATATTTTTGAGCAAACTAATATTTTTTTTTAGGTTTCTTTGATGAGTAGAAAGTTCAAAAGAACATTTTATTTTGTAACAGTGTATAAGTGTTTACTGTCACTTTTGAACACTTTTTTAAAAACCTAAACATACGTTAATAAATTAAGAATATACCAGTGGTTTAATTTACCCTTTGATAAGGGGCAAGTTGTCACTAGACATCTAGAAAATCGTATTTTTTTATGGCCTTATATTATAGACGCTTCTTCTTTCAGTTGATAGCATACATCCTGAAATATATTCAGGAGCATTAGTTTTATCTAATTTGTCCTTTCCTAGAAGACTACTAAAGTAAAGAGTGTCACGTTACCCTACTCTCCCCTACACCAGTATATGTTCTCTAGAAATGAACAATATGGAATTGCAATGCAAATAGATCAGTTCTAATGTTTTTTAGTAAGAGACAAAATAACAAAGTTATATTAAGAGTACCATTCTTGTGCTGACATAGATTTCTTTTGACGTCACCTCTTTCTATTTCTGCTCCCACCCCTTTTGAAAAGGTCTAGATGAAAGAGCTCCATTAGTCTCACTCATTACCAGATGTGACTCAGAGTCCAGTGGATCTCATATGAGCAGGATTTGTGGCAGTAGTAGCTACCCTGAGTCTTAATTACTCTCTGCTGGGTTCCATCACCTGGAGGATTGGCATGAAAGGCATAAATCATGGGCCAAATCCTCAGGATTTTAGTGCTTAGTGTCGGCACTTGACTGGGAATCCCTCATCCTCACTGGCAGAATGCAGCATTAACTCGGGAACACACAGCACATGAGAGAGATGGACTTCGTGGAAAATGTTTCTTGTCTCTAGACAGGTAGACGATTACCTCTGACAAGTACTGTGCCCCTCTCACACGTGAGACTTGACATGTCTGCGTACGAGTACAATGTGTGCTGACATTTTTAACAGAAGGAGGTGGACCGAGAGTACAATCCTAAAAACTAGACATGGAGGTACAGATAATCCACACAAGTAGCTTTCTTAGTTTTGAGTCTAAACTCTAGACAGTTACCTCAGTGGGGTGTCATTCATATATAACTGCCAACCTGGGTACAGGAAATGACTCAAACTGCCTCCGTACACACACAAATTTGTTCTTATCCTTATATATATATATACACACACACATATATATATATATATATATATATATATATATATATATACATATATACAGTATATATCAGTGGGGAACCGTCAGGGCCCTCAAGCCCCTAAGAATGTTTCCGCCTAGCGTTTGTGGCAGCTGTGAAATTACATAGGGCCAAGCAATAGTAAATCAATGGGAGTGTAATTTTAAATGACAGAAAAACTGACCAATCATGTCTTTCCTCTAAATGGGCGGGCCTTGTTATCACTAACTTTATAAGTTTTGCCTGCTGTGGGATCTTTATCGGAAAAAAATATATACGCTGATAAACTAACTAGCTATCAGAGTTGCCAAGTCATTCTTGTGCTGACATAGATTTCTTTTGACGTCACCTCTTTCTATTTCTGCTCCCACCCCTTTTGAAAAGGTCTAGATGAAAGAGCTCCATTAGTCTCACTCATTACCAGATGTGACTCAGAGTCCAGTGGATCTCATATGAGCAGGATTTGTGGCAGTAGTAGCTACCCTGAGTCTTAATTACTCTCTGCTGGGTTCCATCACCTGGAGGATTGGCATGAAAGGCATAAATCATGGGCCAAATCCTCAGGATTTTAGTGCTTAGTGTCGGCACTTGACTGGGAATCCCTCATCCTCACTGGCAGAATGCAGCATTAACTCGGGAACACACAGCACATGAGAGAGATGGACTTCGTGGAAAATGTTTCTTGTCTCTAGACAGGTAGACGATTACCTCTGACAAGTACTGTGCCCCTCTCACACGTGAGACTTGACATGTCTGCGTACGAGTACAATGTGTGCTGACATTTTTAACAGAAGGAGGTGGACCGAGAGTACAATCCTAAAAACTAGACATGGAGGTACAGATAATCCACACAAGTAGCTTTCTTAGTTTTGAGTCTAAACTCTAGACAGTTACCTCAGTGGGGTGTCATTCATATATAACTGCCAACCTGGGTACAGGAAATGACTCAAACTGCCTCCGTACACACACAAATTTGTTCTTATCCTTATTGTAATGTTGATAAATCCAGATTATTTTAAATTTGAACGTGTATAATGCTAATTATTAACTGCAGACAGTTTTCAAGTAAAGCCTAAGTATTTCTCATTGTCAGTCAAAAAAATCAATTTTATGTAAACCTTGATTAAATTTAGATTTGAATTTTTATGCAGAACCTATCCAAGATTGGGATAAAAGGCTTATTTTTCTACTAAAAACTATTAAATAAAATATTTCTATTTCTATTTTTCTATTTTATTTTAATATATTTTACTTTTTGAAAGTATAGTTCATA
>NW_015548239.1:1028302-1032872 GCF_001515605.1 Sinocyclocheilus anshuiensis | reverse complement strand
TTTTAAAAAATATGGTTGCTTGTTAGGGAAATCTTTATTTATGTTCGCCGTATTCTCCAATGCATTGAATGACACTCTGTCTGCTCGCAGTTAATAGCCAACCAGAGCAATAATATAAGTGCTGCAGCGTAATTTGCCAAATGTTCCGCCCCCTCCTCCCCCTCATTGGAGAAAAATCACGTTCAAAAAGAAGGTGCGTGACGCTGTAATCCAAGCGATGATAAAAGTAGACGTAGAGGAATGGATGACTTTCTTTTAGTCTAATTTTTTATTTTTACAATGTTTTTGTAATGTATTAATTAATTAATCACAGGCTGTAATAAAAAAACAAGTAGTCCTATACTAATACTAAGAGTAAATATGGTTCGTATAGCCTACATTTTAGTAGGCTATAAATATGTGGCTGTGTTACAGCTCCCCTTAGAAGCTTTTGTGTTTTTCTCCTTTTCCATCTCTCCAATCCTATTCTGCTCACAGGTGACTGGAGATTAGTTTTGTTCCCACTTTTGTTGCAGTATGCTGATTTTTGTAAAATAGCTTCTGTTTTTGCTTTTCAGATAAAAGAGTGGTTTCAGTTTAATATGTTGCAGCCTCATTTATTGGTAATAATTGATAATAAATAATATTGATGATAATAAATCATCAAAAAATATTGGGCTTGTTTTTGAAGCTGGTTGCTTATTTGTCTCGTGAGAGTTAGCAACAGTGCTAGCTATTATTCACATCACAATGGAAGCCGCAAATAACGTAAGTGAGTACATTTACTGGGCCACTGTGCCAATAATAATATTATTTAATATAAACACTGCTTGTTTGTAATGAAGTTTCTGTCGCTAAGTTGTTTTGCTGTGAGCGCTGTCATGATGTGTTTGATTACATTAAACATTACATTTGTTGGTTTTGTGCACAGACCGATTGTGTGATGATGCATTTGTAATGAGGATTTATATTTGACTTAAATTTAGCTATGTTTTATTTTGGTGGTATCAGTCACTCTCGCTGCGCTGTTTTCTTGTTGCATTTCTGAAAGGCGTTCGCACACCGGACGAGAAGCGCAGCACCGCCATTGTGCGATGTGTGAGTCTAGGGCAACTTATCGCACACCGGACACGTCACGTTCAGTTTGAGATGGCAGTCCAAAACCTTTAATCTACTCCAAACAGTCAAACATTCACTTCTTGAATGAGCAAGTGGTGTCAATGAGTTTGAAGTTCGGTGATTAAAAAAAAAACAGGGCAAACAGAATGAGAAATTGTGGTCTATTGTAGTCAAAGCACGGAGGCCGGTGGTGCCTCCGCCGGTGCACGTGTAGAAAACAATGTGTTCGAATATTAAAGACATGGTGTGGCGCAGCACTGCGCTTCTCGTCCGGTATGTGAAGAATGAGAATTATTGTTTAACACATTCCATATTTCAAGGACCACCACAAGATTTTTATGTACATGTAGTTTCTGTTTTCTGTATTTTATTGAAAATGTAAGTGAGAACTGAATCATTATTTCCTTGGAAAATGTTCCCACAGTTTTTATGCACAAATGTGCATACCGAATGCAATCCAAATGTAGTCTTGGCCTGCATAAAAGGCGTTTATTGTGTTTAAACTTGATTTGAGAATGCCACACTTGTCTTTGCTCAAAGATTGTGCGTGCGTCTTTATACGTTTGCAGAGAGTTTGTACTTGAGACCTGTTTTCTTTGCTGAAGTTATGTGGGCCACAGTGGATTTTGTCGAAACAGTTCAGGACTGATCTCTCTTTGTGAAGCCCCACTGTGTGATGTGGCCAGGTTATTAGGCGACCCCAGTCTCCCAGTGGGCTTATGTGTAAATGCCGCTCTAATAGGAAATGAAACCTCTATCTCAGCCCCCATCAGCTGCTGTCATATTCCTGTGATGTCAACTGTTCATCTGAGGCTTAGTTTTGAAATGGCAAACATTAAAATGCTGCTCGATAACTGAATGTGAATGTGCAGTCGCAGCGCCTGTGGAAAAGACATGCTTGATGTCAAATCGCTTTTACTGTAGCTGAGCATCGGCTGTCTCAAGGTCCCTTTCTTTCCCTCTGAGGAGTGTGAAAAATCTCACATCTTGTTTATATAGATGTCAAAAAACGAAGCTGTCAGCACAGAATATATACATATATCATCAGATTCTGACGGCAAGATGTGGATTGTCATAACTGAATATATCAGACAAAGTGACCATTCTCTCTCTTCAGTATGGACAAACCCCTCATGGAAAAAATCATGAATATCAAAACAGAAAGTGATAATTTGTCACAAATAGAGGCATATTTGTGCAATCTGTTGACCCGTCCTTGACAGCGAATCCACGCTGAATAAATAAAAAGTCAAAAATATGCAGATTCATCAAATGTTTCAGCATAAACGCATTACTAGCGACAAACTAGTTAACATTGTGCTAATTCACTCCACATAGAAACTAATTCAGCAGATGGACTGTCACCAACAAAAGCAATTTGGCTTACATTTGGCTAGTTTAAATTTGTTAACATATGAAACTGCAACAAACAGAGTTTGCCAACAACACCAGCGCTCATTATGAACAGAAGTGCCCAGATGTCCCCATGTAGAGGGATTAGAATAAGTCTTTAACGAAATACACAAAAACAGAGCACAGACCCAGATGTTCTTCAATTTGTCCAGATGCACAAAGCTCTTCCATCATCAATAAAACCAAACAAGGGCTCCTGAGACCTGATGGCCCCTATACTTGACATGCAATGAGAGAGAAGATGAGAGGGGAAGAGGGGAACAAGATTTATCATGAACACTCTCAGTGAAGTGTGAAGTGAGTCTCACACTCCTTGCAGAATTACTCTGACTACTTGAGAAGTGATTTGATAAGATACAGTCCTCGATATCTGGACTTGGAAGATGATCTGAATAGATTAGAAGAAGAAATCTGTCTGAAGTCGGTTCAGTTGGGCAGCAGTTAATTGCTGATATCAAAGTCTTTCTTACTAGGAAAATCTTAGTTGCTTAGTTGCATTGGAAAACCTCTTGAAAAACGACATAATCTGCTGTGAGGAATGCTGTTGATTATATAGAACTGATGTGTTGTCGTGTGCGTTTGTCTGCTTCAGGTGTGGATTATTTAACCATATTTGAGTCTTGTTTTTAACTCTTAACTATTGATACATTTTGCATCAAGTTTTAATCATTTGTGTTCTGATCTTATTTCATTTTACCTAATTGATTCTTTTCTTTTATTTTTGCTTCTTTTTTATTATTTCTTATGAAACTTTTTTTTATGATTACTTTTTCTATTTTTATATAATATTGTTTACTGTTTTTCATTCTTTTTCTGTTAAGCACTTTGAATTACCACAGTGTATGAAATGTGGTATATGAATAAATTTGCCTTGCCTTACAGTTTTCAAAATTTGTTTTTGAGTAATCTTATCTTTTGGTTTCCATCTATCGAGTTCTGAAAACTAAGACATTCAGTAATGAGATATGAGATGAAATACCTTTCAGCATTTAATTCACTGAACAGAAAACAGACCTTACTCTCTGGTTATATTTGTTGCAGGGGTGATCAAAAGTTTTTAATGTGAAGTGATATGAATGGGTGCAGTTGTGGCCTAATGGTTAGAGAGCTGGACTTGTAACCCAAAGGTTGCGGGTTTGAATCTCAGGTCTGGCAGGAATTGTCGGTGGGGATTCTTTTCAGGATTCTTCGATGAATAGAAAGTTTAAAAGAACAGCATTTGTTTGAGGTAGTATTCTTTTGTAACATTGTAAATGTTTTACTGTCACTTTCAATCAATTTAATGGATCCTTGCTGAATTAAAAAAATGGACTGATCCAAAAATTCTGAATTGTAATGTATATCTAAAAAACTAATTTGGTATTTTTGTACTGTTAAAAATATGACACTCAGTAGGAATGTGTATTTTGTGAAAATGTGTGAAATGTGTAAGAATTATTATTTTTTTTTTTTGTGTGTGTGTTATTTTTAAAGTTTGTGTTTCTGAGCAGCGATAACAACAAGTTTATGATTACATCATTGAGTGTAGTAGTGATAGATTCTCTGTATGCTAATGTGTGGCTCTATGTGTCTCTTGTTGTGTTTGTACATTGATACTTAATTTCTTAGTCATTTCATCTTTCCAGCAGCAGTAATCATTCTGTTATTTTGTTCTGGCCATTGAATTTGTCTGCTGTCAGTTGCTATTATGGATTTCCATTCCAATCTGCTGCTATGCCAGTATCTTTTACCTCCAGATTGGATTCACATCTTCCTGTCTGTTCTTATACCCTAAAACCAACATGTTCCCTCACTACACATTTCAGTTGCAGTCCTTCTATATCTTCCATTCCAGAACTTGCAGATGTTGTTGACCTTTCCTACATAATATTAAAGTGGTCATATGATGTTGCTAAAAATAACATTATTTTGTGTATTTGGTGTAATGAAATGTGTTTATGCGGTCTAAGGTTAAAAAAACACATTCTTTTCCACATACTGTACATTATTATTTTTACAAAGCTCATCGGTCTGAAAAGCGAGGTGTGCTGTGATTGGCCAGCTATCCAGTGCGTTGTGA
>NW_015548239.1:1002405-1027167 GCF_001515605.1 Sinocyclocheilus anshuiensis | reverse complement strand
TAACTTTTATAAAGAATATCTCTTTGGATTTGAGACTTTAGTCTTTGCAACTTTACAGATCTTCTTTATGCACCAAGAGCTTGTAACACTCCAAAGAGAAAGGAAAAAATTTAAATCGCATTATATGACCCCTTTAATAAAATAATAATAAATGAAAGATTGAAGCCAGCTGAAATCTTCAAGAGCTTAATTTCATTATCTATCAGAAAAAAAAACTGAGCATTTTCTAGTCTTTGAATGTGTTGAAATCATATTTATTTTTTTTATGTCTGCAGACTTAAGGGAGAGAGTGTTCATAGTACCGAATGAGCAATTAGCATTTAGTATTCAAAAACAAACAGGTGTGCACTTCTCAAAGCTGCTCTGGAAAACAAAGGCCCTGTTGCCTGATGGGTATCGCTAATGCACAAAGGCAGTTCTCTCTTTTGCAGCTTGCGAGTGTGATTCTGTGGGGTGTGTGGACATCTACATATGCTCAGAGTTCAGCTCCTGCCTCAGAAATGTCTTGGGAGTTTGCGAGAGAATATGGAACCGTGCTGATGATCTTCAGGGGGATGTGTAGTGCTTCATGCATCTTTAATTTCAGCCTCTCCTGCTTTGAGAGCGAGCACCCAGCCTTCACGCTGAGAAGACGTCCTCCTGCATTTAGATGAGGAAAATCATACTCCATAAGGTTGGTATATCATGGGCGCAGTCAGACAAAGAGGAATAAATCATACATGAAGCCACATAAAGATCATCAATTGGTAAAGTGGCATGTTCGGAAGTGTGCAACATGTTTGTTTCGGGTTGATGTCTCCATCGAGCTGTCGAGAGCATGACAGGTGTGGGAACTCTCTAGTCAGATCTCATTCTTGACCTTTTGCACCAAATCCAGAGCATAATTACATGCAAAGGGCAGAAAAAGAGATGTAAAAAAAAAAAACCCAAAGAGGTCTCTTTGATGCTTGCTTTCATTTAAATATCATGTGCGTGTGCTGCTGGTTTCTTTTATGTCAAATACACCTTGTTACCTTTATCGGTGGTGAAAAAAACACATTTTGCATTTTGCATATACAAGGCACAGCGTTTTGAATGGTAGGAGTATGTAATACGTGTTTATCCATAATGTGCGGGTATGAAGTGTTTATTAAACAAAACATTCATTATGAACTGCTTTCATTGTGAAGATAGGGCTGTCTGGGGGGTGGGGGTTAAAACAATGACTGAACTGCAGTGACCCTCTGCATGCATTCGTCTGCTCAGGAAAAGTGCCACAACTGCCGATGATGACGGGCTTGGTGCCTGTGGCGAGCCACAGATAACAAACAGAAAGGCTCCATGAATATTTCAGACCGAAAACAGAGCTGCTCATTTGAGCTGGTGAATGAATTGATTACTTTTGAAAATGAATCTTAAGTGGTTTAAATGCTCACATACCCACAGAAGCCTTCACGCCTCCACACGCACAAATATGAAGATATGCAGATGTATGTGGTATTCAGTTGCATCTATAAATGAAGGAGTAGATTTTATGCTTTTTATGAGGAAAATGTGAGTTCTTTGCCTGTGCAGAATTCATTGCCGTATGTGGGAGGTTGCCAGGGCGTTGCTGTGTGGTTGCTAAGGTATTTTATGTTGTTGCTAGGGTGAGATAAGTTGTTGCCCAGGGCTCTATGGCTTTCTAGTCCCTAGATATAACATGTGATACTTCTTTGAATGTTGTAATGTATGTCGAGCCACATTCTATATAGTATGTAAAGTTAATGTTAAAGGGGTCACATGATGCGATTTCAATTTTTCCTTTCTCTTTGGACTGTTACAAGCTCTTGGTGCATAAAGAAGATCTGTAAAGTTGCAAAGACTAAAGTCTCAAATCCAAAGAGATATTCTTTATAAAAGTTAAGAGTCAGCCACGTCCTCCTAAAACGGCTCGTTGCGTAACATTTCCGTCTCACGCTTGAGGTATTCGACCAATCACAACGCACTGGATAGCTGGCCAATCACAGCACACCTTGCTTTTTCAAACCGATGAGCTTTGTAAAAATCGATGCGTTTCAGAAGGCGGGGCATAGAGGAGAAACAATAATGTACAGTATGTGGAAAATAATGTGATTTTTGACCCTTAAACCGCATAAACACATTTCATTACACCAAATACACAAAATACTGTTCTTTTTAGCAGCATCATATGACCCCTTTAAGTTCTGTAGTTTGTTTTCATTTTATTTTTCTATCTTCAGCATGGTCTGTAGATGCCCAATTCATGTGAAATACTTGAATTGTTATTACAATTTTTTTTTGTTAAGTTATATTTTTTGGTTGCCTGAAGCAGTTGATATTGATAATATTGGGGCCTATTTTATTTAATTTAATTATTTTGCTTGTTTCTGTAGCACCAGTATTTGTATAACGCACCAGAAGCACAAAAAGAAATAGCTCTTTTCTCTTTCTCTCTCTCTTTTGCTTTTTTTCTTCACTTGTTCTTAGTAATTATACAATAATGTGCTGTCTTTTTAAAATGTGCTGTCTGGGGAGCACAACTGGAAGGCTCCGCCCTGAAAGAATAAAGAATCACTGTGAAGGAATTGATGTTCAACCTTCTGCGACTGACTGAGTTTTTTTTGTCTGCTCTGTCTCAGGGACATGACACTGTTAACCACACTAACTACCCCCTCGTGGGTAATTCATTAGAGAGGGGACCCACGTTACGGTCATTACCTTTACAGCTCTCAGTGTCTGAGAGATTTATACGGTTGGCACATGGTGCTTTAGACCAGGAATTGTCATCACTATATCTCAGAGAGGGAGGAGAATAAAAACCTATTTCAAATCCAGTTTTATGTTCATGTTAATTGAGATTAGTAGAGCTGGACTGGAAGTTACTGCATTCCTACCTCTGGATATCTGGAGGACAGACTCAGCCCTCGCTTACATGTAACTGCCAGAAAGGTGCATATTTACCATGGCAGTACCATGGTGTCATTTCAAAGTGCCATATGTGAACCATGATATTACCACAGGATGATTTGTATGAGCTGTTCTGAATTCACCAACTGTTTCGATGTGTTTAGGTGCACTAAACACTAAAGGCATCTCACAGAAAGAATATATTTTACAAGGGAACAGATGAGGGCTGTTTGAAGAGCGAAAGAACTAAATCAGTGATTGATTCTTTGACGAATTCGGTATTAAGCCTAGTTTTACCCTCAAAAGGATTTTCCACAGTAGATTCATTTGGAAAAGGCTGTTTCATGTAGAATTTATTTTAATCCACATCTGGAACCCAGAAAATGCATTGAAGTGAAAATGAAGAGCGCTGGAAGTACCATGAGCAAAATCACACACACGGCAGATGGAGAACAGCTTGAAGCCTTTTTAATATTGCTTGTTAATTGAGATTAGTAGAGCTGGACTGGAAGTTACTGCATTCCTACCTCTGGATATCTGGAGGACAGACTCAGCCCTCGCTTACATGTAACTGCCAGAAAGGTGCATATTTACCATGGCAGTACCATGGTGTCATTTCAAAGTGCCATATGTGAACCATGATATTACCACAGGATGATTTGTATGAGCTGTTCTGAATTCACCAACTGTTTCGATGTGTTTAGGTGCACTAAACACTAAAGGCATCTCACAGAAAGAATATATTTTACAAGGGAACAGATGAGGGCTGTTTGAAGAGCGAAAGAACAAAATCAGTGATTGATTCTTTGACGAATTCGGTATTAAGCCTAGTTTTACCCTCAAAAGGATTTTCCACAGTAGATTCATTTGGAAAAGGCTGTTTCATGTAGAATTTATTTTAATCCACATCTGGAACCCAGAAAATGCATTGAAGTGAAAATGAAGAGCGCTGGAAGTACCATGAGCAAAATCACACACACGGCAGATGGAGAACAGCTTGAAGCCTTTTTAATATTGCTGTTATCTTAATTATGTCTGCATATTAACCAGTATTTCCATAACAACTATTGATCCAGAGAGCTCTCGCTTAAGACAGCTGAAGAACTTGAGTTCATCTGGATGGTGTCCTTGTGGAGAAAACATCCAAACTTGAAATTAATTGGCACCCCTCCTGAACATACATAATCAGCTCAGGTAGCTTTTACCTATTCACAGTGCTTTTCTCCTCTCAGGATCCCAAGCGTGCCCCCCTCTGGTGTCTCACAAATGTGGCGCTGCCCACAGCTAGCAGGCACCTCGCTGTGTGAGGGTGTGTATTTGGAGATCTGGCATTACAGACAGCTCACAGGGAACTGTCATATGGCAGTGGCAAGCAACTCCAAGATATCTGTGGTTGTAATGTCTGTGGAGAAGAGGGCTAAAAACATCTATAGATGTGGACACCTGGTCACACAAACACACGGCCCCCTCAAACACCCACACACATGTAATTATGTCTAATTAAGGCCTTTTCTTTTTTTCATGAAGATCTTTGTCATGAATACACATGTGAATTTGTAATGCATGCGTGGTGGTTAACAAGAATGAAAAATGACATCATTTTAGGTGCAAGGGAACCCGCGTTCACTAACATAGTTTGTCTGTTAACACTTTACAATAAGGTCCCCTCTTGCTGAGGCATCGAGCGGGAAGTATAAGTGGCATTTGCGAGAACCTTCTTGTGTAATGCTGTCTCAGGCAGTGCTCCCCTCGCCTTAGAGAGTCGTATTTGAGCTTGCCGCTCCCATTTGGCCCAGTACCTCTGAGACGTTTTCCCAGGAGGTCTCCCATCCAGGTACTGACCAGGCTCAGCCCTGCTTAGCTTCATTGGGTAACCAGTCTTGGGCTACAGGGTGATATGGCTGGTTAAAGGAGTAGTTCACCGAAAAAATAAAATTTGCTGAAAATGTACTCACCTTCAGGCCATCCACAATATTTGGATAAATGTAGCATTACATCACTTGCTCACCAGTGAATCCTCTGTAGTGAATGGGTGCCGTCAGAATGAGAGTCCAAACAGCTGATAAAAACATAACAATTATCCACATGACTCCAGTCCATCAATTAACAGATTGTGATGTGAAAAGCTGAGTGTTTGTAAGAAACAAATCCATCAAGACGTTTTTAATGCCAACCCATTGCTTCTGGCTAAAATATGCATAATATTGCTTTCTCCAGTGGTTGATATGATAAGCTAATAATATTATTCACATATATCATATATAACCAATGAATGGCCTATATCCGAAATGAACAATCCAAATCTAGGATTTGGTACTATTTTAAAAAATAAAATTTGCTGAAAATGTACTCACCTTCAGGCCATCCACAATGTAGATGAGTTTGTTTTTTTTGCATTTCCTCTTGGTTACCCTGCTTATGCATCGCTTCCTGCCCTATTACTCTGTTGTGTTCAAGGCCGATAAAGCCACTTGCTGAGACTTCTTGTGAGAGAGGATCAACCCTGTCTGGAAGTGGTTTTCTCAGGATTATTTCTTTCAGGTCTGGTGCTTTAGAGCAGGAAGTATGAGGCGAGTTAATGTCATCACAGTGTTTTCACACTTGCTTGGGGGCACATTTATCCTGTTATCTCTTATCTGACACACACACACACACACACACACACACACACACACACAGGATTATATGCTACTGCATGCTCTGCCAGACATACAGTACAGTCTAATTGTCTAAAAGTGAAAATATTCTATCTTTCTTTCATTGTTTCTTTTTTTTGTACATTTTTCAAACTCCTAAAACTTTCTTTTAAATGAGATTTTCAATTGCAGATTTTCATTTCCAATTCCAAATGGATTATTGGACTCCACTCAGGGACGCGGGAAGTAGGGGTGCTGAGGGGGCTGCAGCACCCCCTTTTAGCATTTAATAATTTATTTGCAATGATCTCTGAAATGTAAATTGTAAGCGGGCTATAATAAACCCATGTTTATCTTTATAAACATGATTAATTTTACTTGTGATGTTTTCTATATGGGATGATTAGCCTAATCCTCATGAACACGTGAAGCTAGCCTGTGGTATCAGACATGAACTGTACAGAATGCGAACAAGATTAACTTTAATACAAGGAGATAATGGCGCAAAAGCGAATATCAGATTTTTTTAAATGCCCATCCCAGCAAAAACTTTCCAAAATCGGCATCCAAACAATACCAGCCCCAGCACCGACATAAGTGAACCAGCCCCCCGCCCCCCTTCACCCAACACGGACACACACACAGCACCCCCAACCGAAAACATCTTCCCGCGCCCCTGACTCCACTGTAAATGCGACCATGATTCTCTCTCACATACTCTTGTAAATGTCTTTGTAAAAGAACAGGTGGGTGAATTGGAGAAGAGTGAGAGTCTTCGTTTTCTATTTGCAGATTTAAAGGGATAGATTACCCAAAAAATACACAGTTTTGTTATCATTTACTCACCTTCATGTTGTCCCAACATATTGATTTTATTTCTTTCATAGAGCTCAAAAGAGATGCATAATTTCCAAGCCATTTTTTCCCAGAAAAGAAAAATGGATGGTGAATTATGTTGCCAGTGTCACGTTCCACCATAAAAGCGATCTATGCAAAATATTCCAAGTCTTCAGATGTCATATGATAGCTAATGTCAGGAACAGACTGACATTGTTGAAGTTGTTGTTCACTGATCTATTCAAAACTTTTTGAATGTGTGTTATATTTAGTCACATTACACACAAGAGCCACTGATATCAATGATGTTTACCATAATTTTTATGGTCCTTTTTTGAGCTTGGCAGCTTAAATTATGCTTACTTTGTATAGGAAAAAGCAGCTTGAACATTCTGCTAAACATCTCCTTTTGTGTTTCACAGAGGAAGACAATCATACGTGTTTGGGGGGGGGCTACATTTTTAGGTAGTTTTTTTTCTTTTCTCTTCATGTGTGTGCAAGCAAGAGAAAGGTGAAGTAAAAGCACATCAGCTCATTCAGTGTGGGCCTCTGGAACTAAACAGAGTGGGTTTTTTGTTATTGGTGCAGCTGCTCTTTGATTAATAGCCGGTCTAACATTTGTCTCTAATCAAGGGGAAATACTGCTGACCTTTTAATGGGACTGACAGCTCTGAACCCCAGTAGAACATCCACAGTGACACACACACCCACACCTGTACTCACAGACTCTTTGATGCTGTGCATATACGTAGCCTTTATACTGAATAAAGTACTCGTGCAGGGACTTAAAGCCAATATGCTCTGAAAAAAACTAATTCTTCTCGGAAGCTATTCGCATTTTCTCTCTTTCATTCAGTCTTGTCTAAGTCTCCCTCTCCATTATTTCATTTTCATTTAGAGGGACATTAAAAAGAGTTCAGTCCTTTGCTTAATGCATCTTCAAACATATACGCTCTTAACAAAGCTAATTTATGTGGCACCAGGCCTTTGAAGGATGTCTCCCATCTCACCTGGATGTTTGTGAACGAGAACGTGAGTTCATCCCATCTGTGGTCACACTGCTACGGGTGATGCATTTTAATCAGGTTTTCTATGAATCTCCACACAGGGGCTCATCCTGTCCATGTACTCTGCATAATAATAACGGATTTGTGACATTCTTTTGATATGCTGAACACAAGGAATAAAGGAATGGCTAGAGTATCTGACCTCTGCTCATTGACGGCACTTTTCTTTCATTTTTTTATACTTGCATTCTGTCACCTCTTTGCCCTCTGATTAATGTTCACAAAACAGCACAATCACATGACTGAAAGAGAAAGAGAGAGAAGAAGAAAGCGAGTAGGTTGTTTGGGAATGTCTTTGATATTTGTCTCTCTTCCTTTCCATTTCCCCCAAACCTGTCTAATGCGCTCACGCTGTTATTTAATCCAGAAATGACTAGCTGCTCTTTCCCTCTTATCTTTTTCCTCTCTGAATGTCAATTGTTCAACGTTTGTCAACAGTTGTCACTTCTGAAATTTCTACTATAGCTTATACAGTAGTTGTGTTCCAAAACCTAGTGAACTGCTTGCCTTATATACCTTATATATTACCTTATAATGCATCATCCTAACTGATTAGTCACTCATAACTGGATGATTTGGAACACTGTCACACAACATAACACTTCTCATGTGAATCTAATGAACAACTGATTCTATTTTTTTTTTTTATTTTGCTAAGCTAACATAGCAATACCTTATATATTACCTTATAATGCATCATCCTAACTGATTAGTCACTCATAACTGGATGATTTGGAACACTGTGTCACACAACATAACACTTCTCATGTGAATCTAATGAACAACTGATTCTATTTTTTATTTTTATTTTGCTAAGCTAACATAGCAATTCTCTAATGCACATTAAACTACATAGCACATGCATACTATATCTTAAAATGGTAAAATAGTCAGTTTTTAATTGTAGCAACAATAACATAATTTATCAATATTTTAAAATATTGAATGTGTATAAAGTATATTTTTATCTACAACTGTCATTTCTATCTTTTTTTCTTACTTTCAAAGAGCTGGTTGCATCAAATTAATGTTAATGCAATACTGATTTAGATTTTGGCCAAAACATGGTGTCTTAAGGTGCTGTCACATTTTTGATACAAAATTTTGATGTAATTTTAGCAAAAGGTGCAATCACATTAGGCCAATTTTGGCAAAATTCATGCATGTTTTCTTTAGGTGTTGTCAAATTAGCAAAATTTCTGTGTCATTTTGGCAAAAGGTGCCATCACATTAGAGAAATTCATGAAATACTGCCTTAGAATTTGGCAGAGAAATTGTGTCTTAAGGTGCCATCAAATTAGCAAAATTTCAGTGTAATTTTGGTGAAAGGTGCCATAACATTTTGCTGCGAATCTGAACCCATTCCAAAACCTGCATGGAGAAATTTTTCACCCTCACATGAAAATCCCCATCATGTTGATTCCTATTGAAATGGCTGGATTTCACCCACAAAAATTTGGCAAACAACAGTAAATGGGACCACACATTTAGTAGGCAGCATTAGTGTTGCTGGTTACCAACCTTCACGTTAAAATCACATCAGAAACCACCATAATCACCTGAAAATCCGGCTTGAAACAACACTTGTTGTCTAAGTAGGTTGCTAACTAGGTATTAGATCTGAGCTAGAGTGTGTGTGTTTGTTTAAGAAATGTGTGGAACTAGCAGTGCTGCCATTGTGAGAGCTCAGAGCTCACTACTCTTCCAGACTCTGAATCACAGATATTTACCGTCACCTCTAAATCATCTGTATTTATCGCACCACAGGTTTCCTCTGTACTGACCGCCTACAGCGCTGGCCACAACCCCTCCCACTCAAGATCTTTTTCAATGATTTTGGCTCTTGTTTTTCTTGCCTTAAATTTTGATTACCCAAGACTGTGATGTCTAGCTGCGCTAAGGTTATGTTTTTGTCAGGCTTTAGGCTGTTTTCGCATTTGCTCTGTTCGAACCAGAGTTCTATTCCACCCGCACCTCTGCTGGTCTGTTTTTTACAATGTATTTCTGGTTCCAGACCACTGTACATATTTGTCATCATTATGAGAATCACTGTTAGAGTTACAACACAGGGCGAGAAGATGCCAGCTTTACTGTTGTATTAATAATTTAGTCGCTTTAGATTTGTAAACCTTACACACAGAATAGCACTTTTCGCAATTTATTCACAACAATTTATTATAAGAGATGCAAAGCATGCAATTACACTGTATGATAAGGAGCATGCAAAGTCTGAAGGACTAGTAAGTGCCACTTACAAATACAATGTAATCAATTATCAAGTTATATATATATATATATATATATACAATTTGTTACATTGACAAATAAATTCACAAATTAAAATGGTTAATTTCATTCATGTTTAAAATGATCTGGTAGCATTATTTAAATAATGTAACATTATTTAAATGTAACAAAATATGAAATTAATACATTTAAACTTAAATGTAAAATGTTCTTATTGTTAGGTAAATATAACAATAAAATAATAAACTTAAATTGAGAAATAAATAGATATTTTAAACTGCTTATTGATTAATGTTTAAAAGCATAGTTAAATGTAACAGTAAAACAAATTATTAAATTTAAGCAAAATATTTAGTTATTCTTACTAACAATGTAACAATAAAATAATAAATCTTATATTTTAAATAACTTTTCAGCATAAATTTATTAAATGATTGTTTCAAATTATTTTAAGTGGCACTCATGGTCCTCCATAGCAATAGTGTAAATTATACATTATTAGCAGTCCACTTCCAAGATTTCGGATTAAATTAATTGTGGATTTAAATTAAAATCACTTGCAAACCATGGTTCACTTGCTCCGCATTCCAGTTCACCATACGAACCAAACTATGTCGAACTTGTGTCTGCACCAAAAGCTGTATTGTAAAAGTGCCCTCAGCAATGCGGCTGCCTGATATGAGCTAAATGTCTCGCTAAGACAGCTCACTGTTTTGACCATGTCATTCTCCCACTCTTCAAGCAGCATAATAGAAACTGTGTGTGTGATTGACAGATTAAATGGGATTTACAGTGATCAGAACGCATTCTGACAGCCTTCAGGCTCTGTGGCTTTACGCCGAACATGAAGGGCAAGTGATTTATCAGATTTTCCAGTTGACTATTGATCAAGGCCAATAACCAGCGCACCTTCAGCCTTCCGTTATCGCATGTCAACTAGCTCTCTCATCTCAGATCAACAAAACCTTTGTGTTCAATCGCACCTATTACAATCTGAAAGTTCATTACATGCTCGAGGTAGATTAGAGGTAATAAATAATTTCTATAGCAGCACTTGTACACATGTGTCAGGTAGATAAGAGCCAGTAATTATAAACCGGCCAAAACAAACAAACAACAGGTTGATTGTTCTCCATCCAGACATCCATTCCTCCCTTTAGAGAGCTGCGGTTAATGTGCCAGACAGGGTTCGCGTGTAGAACAGAGACATAACGTGTAGTTATCTTTCAACAAAAGCACAGCAACCGTTTGACAGACATAGATTTTTAAAGGCTCTCTCTCTCATTATCTCTCTCGACTTGTGGTTTGATTGCCATGAAACCCTTCTCCTTGGGACCATAACCTTGCTTCAAAACACTCCACATGCACACAAACAGGCTCCTCCAGTGGCCCGTATAGTTTCCAGATCTCTTTTGTGGTGTATTGAAGCATCTCTTCATCATGCTCTTGCAGGCCTGTCTGTGTGCTCGTAATGAATAATGAGAGCTGAGAGGGAAGTGCTGCGGCTTCCTCTGTGAAATAATAGGCCACAATTGATCAGAGCTGCTCCTCTTGGCCTGGGGAAGAACACAAAGCTGGGAGGGTCCAGAAAGAATTGAGGAGGGAAAGATGGAGTATTTTCCTCCAGAAACAAAATGGCAAGGAGAACCAGCAAGCAAGGGGAACTTGTTTTTGGAGGCTAGTTGAAAAACACCTCTCATGCGGTCTGAGATGAAAGAGCAGCTCAAGGCAGAAATAATTCTGTGGGTCTATCTCCAGCTAGAACAGCGGGGTGGGCCATGCTTTATGTTTCTAAATGGCGCTCTTTATTCTCTTCAAAAGAGCTGTACAATTACATGAAGGCGTAGCTTCGAATCAAGAGTGGAGAGAGGGGCTTTGGTGCACTGATAGCTCTCTTTCTCTCTGGAAAGAGTTTTCCGCCCACTTAAATTTCCCATGGTGCATATGCAATTTGCTACAGGATGGTGGTGGATCATCAAAGTGTGAGGACGGTTCTGTGTTCGGTTTGTGTTTAACACTCGTACTTGATGGCTGTCAAAGAAAATAAGCTGCAGTTCATTTTGGCGGGAACGTTAAAGCTCTCTTCGGCTTATCAAATGGAACGTAGGTTATGAGATCCTCGTAACTATCCTTATTCATATGAACATCTCTAGGTTACGTATGTAACCATGGTTGCTCGTGACGTCTCGCTACTCCATTGGACTGATTTGACACGTGCTTCAGAACGCGGTCACGCAAGGGCGTTCCCAAAGCGACTTCGACGCAGCTCGAGTTCCTGAAGGGGAACTGCCAGATTCCCTCTGTAGTGTTTTATTAAAAACAAGAATTGGGAAAGGGAAAAAAGAAAGTGCTGCCAAGAAGACAAAGCTTGCATGAATGAATCTGTTCATTCATTAGTTCCATTAAGTCAAGTCCTCTAGATTCTTTCTTTCCTATGACCAAAGCAGGGGAATCTTACGATACACGCCCAAAACTGCTCTGTCCTCAGCTCAGCGTTCCGCGGCCTGAGACCAGAGTCATGGCAGGACACGGCGTTGGCCTCCTAATGCTGGGAGGTCTGTCACTGCATATGGCTCGAGCTGAAGACCCGAGCCATTTCCTCTAGCCAAGTCCGGAGTGGGGTGTTGCTGGGCAGGCCTTGGGCCACAGAAGGGCATTGTTTCTATTTGGGTCATCACTTCAGTTAAAGCCCTTTGAAAGTTTCCTTGAAGTCGGCCAGATCTTACAGGAAGGTGTGAGTAATCACATAAACCAAATCAGGCTAAAACAGTAGCCTATGTTTACATGCATTATATGATTGAGCTTTAGTGTGCTACAATCTCTGACAAAGTATACATGACACAATGCAAATTCGGCCTAAAAGACATTGAAGATGTGATTGCCACAAATTAAGTCGGAAAAAGCGTTTACATGACAGTTTAAGATGAATTATTGTTTTAGTCTGACTGAATTTGAACTTTTAAAGTTTGTGTAAATGTACTTAGTGTGTCTCTTCTAATTTTACATATCTAAACATTCCAATACATTAATACATGACACAATGCAAATTCGGCCTAAAAGACATTGAAGATGTGATTGCCACAAATTAAGTCGGAAAAAGCGTTTACATTACAGTTTAAGATGAATTATTGTTTTAGTCTGACTGAATTTGAACTTTTAAAGTTTGTGTAAATGTACTGTGTGTCTCTTCTAATTTTACATATCTAAACATTCCAATACATTAATATTTTCATAACGTCATGGCGGTTTATAATGAAGAAAGTGAAGATCAACATTTCCACTGACCTAGTTTCGCTTTTCCTTTGAATTACGAACGTTGACTACTGCCATCTGCTGGTATCGATAGTTTTTCCTCTCACACAGGTGCAGAACATACTTGCTAGTTGACCTTTGGCATCAGTCTCTGCTGTGTGTTCAAACGCAAATTGTTGGTCCAAACAAAGGTGACGTGAGGTGAAACACAGTTGGCTTTCATCACCACTATACAGTAGTTCTTTGATGTTGGTTTGGTGTGTCACAGGCTTTAGAGATGGATAAAATTGCTAAACCCCTTAAATGGGTTGTACATGAGGGCTTTTGTGCTATAATAACATGCTGTAACATTTAGGGGTCAAAACGTCATCCCCAGTCCAAAAATAGCATTTGAAACTGTGCTGCTTTTGAATGTTTTCAACTCATGACTTCCCGCATTTAGGCCTACATGTCAACAACACTTGTTTAGTGTTAAGAGTAAGTAGTAAAGACAAACCTTCTGCTGTTGGTTGTGTGTGCAGCACGTTTCTCTCCGTAATATGCATTCAATGCATCCTGATGTTGAGAAAGAGTGGCTGAGGTTTATTTTTAAATCTTTCAAATCATTTCAGCCCGACCTTAATAGTTTGTGTGGCACATTTCAGCGTGGGTTGTTTAGTGAACCTGTCAATGTGAAGTGCAGGCTGTGCAAAGAGGCTGTTACTGAAGAATGGGGCAGTGCAAACTATATTTGGACTATGTTTGGAACGCAGCAAAGCTCTGGTGCTCATTTTACATGCAAAGAGAGTGTTTACATCAGTGAGGTCTATAATATTTGGAGAAGGCTATTGCCATTCATCTCAAAGATGCAACACAAATTGAAGTCTGCCAACTTTGAAACATCCTGTTTGTTTATTTATTTATTAAAGTCTTGGGCACTGGTAATCATCACTATACTATCACTATCAGTGATATATGTGCTGCTAAATAAATAAATCAATTTATTTATGTATTTTTCTTATATCTATTTGCAGAGGACATAGCTTGTTTTAAATGGAGAAAGATATTTTTTGGGTCCAGATGTTGTAGTTACAACATCAACCAGCAGGTGCTAACAGGCCCATGTAGTATAGAGGTACAGCAAAAGAAGAACAAGAAAGCAGGCATTAAAACAATTACCAGGGACCTCGGGTGAAAAAAGAAGATGCAGAAAATGATATGATCCCTGTAAAATATATATGATACAGGGCATCTGGTCAGAACAAACATTTTTTGTCACATTAGCTTGTTTCAGTACTCTTTGCAATGGAATGAACTTGCATGTGTTTTGTCAGCATTGATAAAGCTTTGCATCTGATTCAACACTGACTTTATGAAGTCGTTAAATAATAAGCATCTATCATTATTTGACAGAGAGAGAAAAAACATGACATATTGACCGAACGTACAGTTGATTTTGTGTATAGAAGCGATTTAGATTATGACCATGCCGCATTTTTAAGGGTTTGCTGCCACTTGACTGAATAGGAGTGACAAATGGTACGCACTAACCCTAAAGACATTAACAGTAATGGCCTTATTCATTGCAAACCATTGCAATTACAGAGCGCTTCAGGCAGGCTTTTCTCTCTCTCTCACTCAGTCTTTTTTACTTTCAGTTTCGCTGTTCTCTCTTTTCCATCTCTTTATGCTGCCATGCTAATCAGTCATTTATCCTGAAACCCAAATTGCATCAGTTACTGGCATCAAATCACATAGCAGACCAAACTGTCACTCATAAAATTATTATATGATGCAATCAAACTTATAGCAAAATGTGGTAGTTCTGTATGTTATTTCATGGTTGGCATCATCTGAGGTCCTCTGAGGGGTTGGCATAACCAAAGTATAACATGTTAACAGTCCAGTTGCTTGTCAGCAAAATTTCAGCATTTTAAATAGTGTTAATAGATGATTAGAAGTCAGAATAAAAAAGAAAGTTCAAATCTGTGAAATATTATTGCAAAGACAACTTAAAAAAAAAAAAAAACACTATCACTGTGCGTTTCCATTGCATAGCCAATTTGTATATGTATAGAAAATCTCAGATTACCCACAAGCCTCCACTGACCCTGAATGCACCCTGATTTCTGAGAGAAATTAACACCACAAACAGTTTCAGCCTTCATGTAAACTCATCTGCAGCCACTTAAGTTGTCTGGTTGGCCTCTAATGAAGCTGGCACTGGACATTTTCCCTCCATGTTTCCCTCTTTCTCTTGCTCTTGCCTTCTCTCTCTCTTTGACCTTGTGATGGGTTGCCTAGCAGAGGAGGGTTAACTAAGCAATGCCATCTGGCCTGCAAAACAGGCACCCGCTGTTCATGTCTTCACCTGCAAACACCTGCCAAGCCTGTGAAGTCTGCGTTACCTTGATGATACAGGGCCCGAATGGCAGTTTGTCTGCCATACACGACCCCCGGTCTGACAGTCTGCATGGGTAATGATGTGAGCTGTACACCGCTGATAATGTTGTGGGTGATTCTGTTGTCAACACTACCTCAAATATGCAGTTTTTTTGCAGATACGGTTGCCCTCTAGGACTTTGTGTGTGGCTAGCATTGTGCAGCGTTGGTTTTATCAGTACAGAACTGCACCCTGTAGGTTCAATTGTTTTAGAAATGGTCTGTGCATGTCTCAGGTGACCTCTTGTGGACCTTTTACAGGGCAAATTCTTCCATTTTCTCTGCGAATGTAATGGCAGTTTGTTTTGCGTTTGGCCTCAGTCTGCCAGGTGAGAATCCCCACAGAATGTCGCAAGGCTGACAAATGAATCTGTGCAGCCTACACATCGGAAGTCTGAGCCCCCCTAAAGACATGAGAGAGAAGAATTAGTTTTAGATTGTATGAAATACATTCTAAATGAAGAAAAAAAGCATATTTTATAAATGCATTTATTTTTATAAACCCCCAGGTAACAGAGAACAAAGAAGCAAGAGTTCTGAATCTATCCAGACAAACTGATAGATGGACAGACAGAGATACAGTATTACAGAGATACATTTATTTGATACATTGACAGACAGAGATACAGTATTTTGATAGACAGACAGACAGATAGATAGATAGATAGATAGATAGAGGCAAAGTGATCCTTGAAGGTAAATTTAGTAGATTTGAAAATAAGCAGGCGAAGATGAAAGTAGGATGAGTGGAGAGGACGAAAGGGTAGAATTGAGAGAAGATGCATGTCATTTATTCATTGCATTTCTGAACAGTGGTTATGCCGAATAAAAAAAAAGAAACCGCTTCCCTGCACAGGAAGAGCCTGGAACGCCAGGAGGGGAGAGTTTAAGTATGTTCTGTATGCATGTGTGTCTACAGGTGTTTGCTTTGAATTCAGCCTACTCAGCATTTCTTTGTCTAACTTTATAATCAGCCACAGAAGGGGCTTTGGAAATTCTGGTGAGATTCTTTAATGTAAGCAAAAGTAGTGTAATGCATTCACAAAATACATGTTTAAGACTATACAGGTCAGTTAGATCAATTTCATGTTTCCTGTGCAGTTTGCTACAGTAACAGCATGGGCGCTCGCACCGTTTTTTAAATTTATTTATTTTTTTTATTTCCCCCAACTAAGCAGAGCTGCCCGTGAGCTCCTTAAAAACATTAATACCTGGTATTTCATCCCTGTTTTCTTATCCGATGTGTCTAACCATAATTAAGAAGAAATCTGATCTGTTTTAATGTCAGTCAGATTTAATGCAAGACAAACGAAGCTGTAATTAAAACAAATATTAAAACTGTTACATGTTGCTTTATTTAAATATCGCTCGTTTTCTTCCAAGACCATCAGAGGGCAGTAATATGAATGCCCTCTGATGATCGTGGGAGAAAATTTCTATGAAACTGTTTAAATAAATTGCAAATAATTATCTCTTAATTGTTTTTTTTATACACATGGAGCAGAATTATATATTTTTAATGTCTTTAATGTGTGTTTTTTTTTTACTAACCCAAAAGTACATGCACAACAGTTTTAAGTTTTCTACATTTTTTTGTTAATCAATTTTTGTTAATCAATCAATAGGCTGGCATTTATTATTATCACTCCTTCCGGATAATGTCTAGATTAAATGTTTTGAAAAGTCTGACCTCTCTTAGTGCTTAACATTAGCATAAACATGAACAGACAGATTTCACCCTCAACGTTGGCAGTGACTTACAAAGCACCAGATCAAGCCCTCGGTATCTCAGAGGCCGTGGCTCTGTGACATCTTCCTGAAAAGACACAAGAGCACACCTAACTGACAAAAAGAAAAGGTCAAAAGTTGGCTACAGGAGTGTAGAGAGAGATTTCAGTGGGAAAAAAGGCATTTGCCTGTAAAAGCTCTGACGTGCATGTAGGGAAGGGCATGCTGCTCATTTGTATACACTTAAAATAATCTGTGTTTTTAAGTAAGGGATCATGTACAGCCACCCTCCGCTTCACTTTAGGGTCCTCTTCACCCTGCTGGGCTTTATTTTACGATGGCTGACTGACTGTACATTATCCCACTAAATATTCTGTCACCTAGGAAATAAATGCGTAAATGGACATGAAATATTCATTTGAGTTGAAATTGTTTGTTATGAGAGAGGAAGAAGTGATTATGAGGTGCTTCGAGAGACATGAAACTCGGGTAGGAGATTGTTTGCAGGGACAACAGTCAAATGTATTGGACTTTTTAACATTTTTGAAAAGTAAAAATGAAGGATGCACATTCTAATTCTTAAGGTTATTAACATTCTGGCCATTAATAATTGTAATGTTATAGACAGTAACTAATAAATTGCCAGTATTAATATTCTATACTAGACATCAAAACATTACAGTGTGCAGTATGACAACTGGATAATTCAATTTTAAAATATTATTAACATTCTGGCCATTAATAATTGTAATGTTATAGACAGTAACTAATAAATTGCCAGTATTAATACTCTATACTAGACATCAAAACATTACAGTGTGCAGTATGACAACTGGATAATTCAATTTTAAAATTGGACATTTCATTTCAACTAATTTTCTATATCCATCCATCCATCCATCCATGTAAGATTAAATGTTAAATACTGACTGATAAAATGATACAAATATATTCTGCATCCTTAGTAAAATGTTTAAATTCCAATAACTGATAAATGGCTGCTATTAAAAATCTATACAGTTTTGTTTAAATACATTGAAAATAAAGCACTACAAACTAAAATCATTCACTTTCTAAATGCTACAAGCAAATTTAAACATCACAGCATTGTAATGTACAGTATGAAATTTGAATCTTTCATTTTAAAATGTTTTTTGTCAGACTTGCAGGTATTAAAACATTTGACTAACTTGCTAAATTTGCTAATTTTTTCTGCACCTCATTATCAGCTCCAACAAGTTGTCACATAGATCCTCATGGAATGTGTAATGTTCACAGAGGTTTAGATGGTGTTATTGCATTCAGCTGGAGCCCTGCTGACCATCAACATCTGCACCACAATCTGTACTGTTAGAAACACGTGATTGATAGTAGGGATGCACCGAAATGAAAATTCTTGGCCGAAGCCGAACAAAATGAAACACTGGGCCAAATACCGAACACGGTTTTTCAAATGTTTCCCCCATGTAGGCCTATTTTGCCATTTTTTTTCACCATTGCATTAATTAAATTGCTAAAATGTGCTTTTTACTGTTTTGTCCTGCTTTTCAAATAAAAAAATCAATTAAAAAACTAAAAATATTTACTTAACACTGAACATTTTTTTTACATTCTAGCAGACATTATACCAACAAAGGACAATTTAACTTAAAATTAATAAGTTACTAAAATAACATTTTTTGGCCATTTTTGAGACTTGAATCAGGCATGTATTTTTTACTGTACAAATAAAGACAGCCTTGCTGAGCAGAAGAGAACCCTGGCGCCGCGAGCTCGTGCAGCGCTGTCAGAATACATGCAATTCGTGCGTGCATTAGAAAATATAACATTATGCAGTTTATTTACTAATCGTTTGAGGTAATTTCGCAATTTCAATCATCATACAGTAACCTAACCACCAGCATAGCCACCTCATCTTCTCATCGGAGACGTGATGCAGCACTAAACAGTCTCTCGCGGTCGGTGCTTCGTGCTTGTAATGATTTCTGCATCTTTCTCTGATAGTTTTAAATACTTTCACACTGTCGACATGTTTGCTGCATTAGCGCGTGCCTCTATTTGATCGCGTTCATCATTGTTCGGTACATATTATTCGGCCTTTTCGCTTATTATAATTTCAGTTGCCGAATATTCGGTGCATCCCTAATTGATAGTAACTAGAGAATAGTAGTGACACAACTGCACACATCATATGATCCAAATAGATATCTTTCAGAACAAATCTCATGACCATGCATGGGGAATTGTGCTGCTAAATTTGTCTATATGTGCATGTTCTGGCTGTAGCCCGAAGTCTCGAGGTTTCATACTTTGTGGTTATTGTATTATATGCTCGGAGGATTCCCAGCTCTCATTAGGAGAGATAGATGATTTGCAGGAAAAAAGACGTAGCGGAAATTTCATGCATGCATAAACGTAACTCCTGAAACAAATGAGCTTTTGCCCTATATTACACTGGTGACTTTATAAAATATTTACAGACCTGAAATGTTGTTTGTTTCACTTGCTGTCTGTCAATGTATGGAGCCTAGAGGAGACATGCATTTTATTAAAAATAGAAGTGCAGGGCTCACTGCGATGTGATGCAGAAATAAGGAATATGTAATTAAATGTTATTTACAAAGCTGGTCGTGTCTTTGTATGTAGAAGAGCATTACAGATCCCTCTCCTGTGAGTGTATTATGAAAAATTAAGTTATACTCATGACTCCTCGGAGCTTGAAATGAAAAAGGAGAAAGTATGAAGCATTAAAACCTGATGATAAAAGCTCATTTCACCTAATCACTTAATCGGCTGCATCTACTTTATTAATTTAGCACTGAGCCTCAAGACTTGCTAATTAACATGAATCTTGTATGATACCTTATTGGCAGCTTCTTGGTCCTGTCTGGGGGAACATAAGAACATCTGGGGCAGTCGTGGCCTAATGGATAGAGCAGTGGTTCCCAAACCTGTCCTGGAGGACCTCCTGCCCTGCACATTTTGTATGTCTCCCTAATCAGACACACCCAATTTAGTTATTGGAGTCTCTACTAACGAGCTGATGAGTGGAATCAGGTGTGTTAGATAAAGGGAGACATACAAAAGGTGCAGGGCAGGGGGGCCTCCAGGACAGGTTTGGGAACCACTGGGATAGAGAGTCGGACTTGTAACCCGAAGGTCGCGGGTTCGAGTCTCAGGTCCGGCAGGAATTGTCAGTGGGGGAAGTGAATAACCATTGACTGAGGTAAGACCTTTGAGCAAGGCACCGAACCCCCACTGCTCCCCGGGCGCCGCAGCATTGGCTGCCCACTGCTCCGGGTGTGTGCTCACGGTGTGTGTGTGCACTTGGATGGGTTAAATGCAGAGTACAAGACCCGAGTATGGGACACCATACTTGGCCACACGTCACTTCACTCACTCACTTTACTTAAAACGAGCAGCAGAGAGCTAAGCACCAAATTGGTGGTTTTCAATTGGTGTGTGGTATAGTAATTGGCTTGAATGTCCCAATGCTGCAATCAGACAAATGCACTTTAAAACTAGATGCCCTTCAAAACTAAGTGGAAACTGAGCTCTTGAGAGCAGTGGTCAAAACAAAGCCTTACATAATTAGCCATCTACAAACATTGCTCAGCTTTAGAGATGGGAATTGTGCTGGCTGCGGACTGTTCGTACCCAATGTGTTTTTGTGTGTTACGTAAAGTAACAAGAAACAAGAAGACTCACTGTTAGCTCAACATAAAGCTCTGCCACAGGTGCTGGAGAAAGTTTTCTCTTGTAATATATGTACTCAATCTACTTTTATTAATTTACAGTTCTTAAAGGGGTCATATGATGCGATTTGCTGAGTGTTCTGCCTGTTTTGGAAGTCCAGCAAGTACCTTTGTTTCAAGAACCGCAATTCTTTGTAGAAGTTTGCAGCAGTTCATGCAGCAAGTAGATTCAACAGGAGGTATTTTCTTTCTCTTCTGTTTGAATGTGGGCAGCTGTGTTTTCCCTTCTCCGGAATGTAAGCTGCTGGCAGTGGGAGGCAAAAGTCTTCTTTTTCGTGGTATTATTCCAGTCCCAGAGAGTTTTTAGTGTTTGTGCCAAAAATATGTTGTTTGAGCACTGTGCTGATCTGCTGAAGTAAAAATCTTAGAAAAATTAAAAAAAGTACAGAAATAGGGAGCAAAGCGCAGAGCAGTAAGCAAGAACGTCCGAACGGTAGTGAAGCCGGAAGATTCAGCCAATCACAACGCACTGGATAGCTGGCCAATCAGAGCACACCTTGCTTTTTTAGAACGATGAGCTTTGTAAAAATCGACGTGTTTCAGAAAGGCGGGGCATAGAGGAGAAACAATAATGTACATTATATGGAAAATAATGTGTTTTTTGAACCTTAAACCGCATAAACACATTGCATTACACCAAATACACAACATAATGTTCTTTTTAGCAACGTCATATGACCCCTTTAAGATTTAAAAAACAAATGGAAATGAAAATAAAACATAGAGCCCGAAGGAAGCATGAACTGGGTTGCTTTGACTTTGAAAGTTGTTCGTAATGGAATCAGAACGGTGTGTGGTGTCTTTCACAAGCGAGAGGAAGTGAAGCCTGGGGAAGGTAGTCAATGTCAGCAGCTATGAAGCGGCTGACGAGATGAGACATGTTTTTATTGTCATTGCCCTTTATGGCCCAGTGGATCCGTCTGAGCCTAATGGTAAAGGATGTAAGTCTTCAAAACTATGGTGGCAGGTTCAGTCCCAGGTAGGGGGGAGGGCCCAGGAACTGCAGAGATGCTGAGATCCTGTTCAGTAATCCGGTTCTTGGCAAGTGTCATGCAGTGGATCTTTGAGAGGTTTTACAGGGTGTTCAGCTCTTGGAGGCCCTGCATGTGTGGCAGGACGTTTTATCTTATTCTTTCATCTCTGAAGTAAATTTGAACCTGTATGGCAGCACATCCTCTCTATAATCCTTCTGCAAGTTTGAATTTCCCTTTTCCACATTTTCTGATTTTGACCACTTTTATTCATGTGACAGACAAATAAAAACACACAATTGTTTGTTCTTCCCTTAATTATAGGGTCTGTTTTTAGACTCATAATGTACCCTCTTGATCCACCTGGTAAATGCTTAAAATTCAGCTTTGTTTATTTAAAACTTAATCAGGTGCTAAGATTGTTTTTTTCTGAAGGTTAATATGTAATTTTATGTACTGAATATATGTTGTTATGCTCTTCTGACATGTCATCATAAATAATTCTGTGCAAGCCATCACTCTTGCACAATTCCATCACCCATTCAGTTCCACATGGTTACTACTGCATGCACTTATTGTGTTTTCTGATTTATATGTGCACAGAGTCGCGCTTAGATGCGGAAAGCCTTGTTGCCGCAGAACTATGACGCTCTGTCTTTTCCAGTACTTTTTTTTCCAAGAGATTGCTTTTGTTTGGAAATGATCAGGAAAATGTTCTCTTTTTTTCAACTATTGTTTTCTGATAATGAGAGTTTTTTCATCATCCTAATATTTTAAGTCCAATAATGTTTTCGGTCTTCTCACTTGTTTTTAAGTGTATGATTTTTTTTTATCACTCACTCTTTTTTTCAATCTTGAGCTGGCTTCATTTGAAACAAAACACTTGACTTCAAAACATTAATTTTTTAGCATGAGTGTCTCTCGCAGTTGAAGTGCTGCACGCTGAACAGCACTAATTATCTCTCTACTGGTGAAACTGCTCGTGCTCGGTAATTACTCATAAACTGCAGCACTCAAGTCAGAACAACTGTTTTTTACTTACATTTGGATAAAAGTACAATAATGACTCACTGAACTCTCGTAATGAATGTGAGGAAGTGGGGATGGGAATTTTTTGCCCTTTGTGCCAACGTTTCTTGTGTTTGTGCACAGTAACACTGCAATGCAACCATTCACAAGGCTGCCAGTGTGATGCAAAGACCTTCGTGTTACAGCTGAAAAGACACACGAACACATTTGGATTAGCTCTTGCATGTATGCTCTGGTAAGAGTCCAAAATGAGACTGTGATAAAGTTTGTTTAGGGGAAAGGAAGAAGTCGGAGTCGGCGTGACTGAGGCTCGTGGAATTTTATTTAGGTCTCCCAAAACTATAAGCATAGGCGTGATCACACGCATCAAATAACAAACTCAGAGCACGTTGGCTGTATTCCCGTTCACTTGGGCGACGATTCCTCAGTCGGTCTCTCTCTCCCCACTTCCCCGGCGTTGTGAAGGCTGTTTTTTCTTTGGATAATGGTGATAAGGGGATCTGCCAGTATCCTTTCGTCAAGTCCAGTGTCAAATAAAATCGAGCTGTACCCAGCCGATCAAGTAATTCATCAACCCGCGGCATGGGATATGCGTCGAATTTCGACACAGCATTCACCTTGCGATAATCCACACAGAATCGCACAGAGCCGTCTGTTTTAGGTACTAAAACTATCAGGCTCGCCCAATCGCTGTGGGACTCCTCTATTACTCCCATCTCTAGCATTGCCTCTAATTCTGTATGAACGAACTTTTTTTTGTGTTCAGGTAACCGATATGGCCGGCTGCGAACCACCACTCCCGGCTCAGTCTCAATATGGTGCTGTATGAGGTCGGTTCGGCCAGGCAGGAGCGAAAACACATCCGCAAAAGCGGCCTGTAGCTTAGCTGCATCAGTGAGCTGCGAGGGTGAGAGGTGATCTCCTCCAGGGGCCAGAGCCAGGGATTGATGTTTGATGTTCGCCTCTGGCCCGAGATCATCCTCCTCACTCACTGCCGTCGCTAACATCACTGATTCCGCCTCGCTCCACTTTTTGAGGAGGTTGAGGTGGTAGATCTGATGCGCTCCGCCCCTGTCTGTACGAATTACCTCATAATCAAGATCTCCAATTCGCCGTGTGACCTCGAAGGGTCCTTGCCACTTGGCGAGTAATTTAGAGCTAGACGTGGGAAGTAATGCAAGAACTTTTTCTCCCGGTGCAAATTTACGTAGCCTGGCTCCCCTGTTATATAGCCGGCTTTGCCTATCCTGGGCCTTTAACAAATTCTCCATTGACAGCCTCCCCAAGGTGTGGAGTTTTGTTCTCAGGTCCAGCACGTATTGAATTTCATTTCGGAAGGTCCGTCCTCCCAAGTTTCCCTCAGGACATCCAGCACCCCGCGGGGCTGCCGTCCATAGAGAGGCTCGAAGGGGGAAAACCCCGTGGAGGCTTGCGGGACCTCCCGCACAGCGAATAAGAGGGGCTGCAGCCACTTATCCCAAGTTTTAGCGTCCTCGTGAACGAACTTCCGAATCATGGTTTTTAATGTGCGATTAAATTGTTCCACCAGCCCGGGACCTCCCGCACACCAAATAAGAGGGGCTCCAGCCACTTATCCCAATTTTTAGCGTCCTCGTGAACGAACTTCCGAATCATGGTTTTTAATGTGCGATTAAATTGTTCCACCAGCCCGTCTGTTTGTGGGTGGTAGACGCTGGTGCAAATCGATTTATCGCCCAACAATTCGTACAGTTCGCGTAACGTACGTGACATGAACGCCGTGCCTTGGTCAGTGAGAATGTCTTTTGGGATTCCCACTCGGGAGATTAATAGAAACAGTGCATCCGCTACACTTTTTGGGAAGTCGTGGCCTAATGGTTAGAGAGTCGGACTCGTAACCCAAAGGTTGCGGGTTCGAGTCTCGTACCGGCAGGGATTGTAGGTGGGGGGA
>NW_015548239.1:993213-1001906 GCF_001515605.1 Sinocyclocheilus anshuiensis | reverse complement strand
CTTTGGATGGGATAAATGCAGAGCACTAATTCCGAGTATGGGTCACCGTACTTGGCCACATGTCACGTCACATGTCACGTCACACTTTTTGCTGAAATGTTGCGAAGCGCTACTGCCTCTGGGTATCGGGTTGCATAGTTCACCAGCACTAATGCAAACCGATGCCCGCGTGCTGACCGTTCTAATGGCCTTGGTTACAACCCGAATCCACCAAAGCCAGATAGGTACCCCCCTTAATACTCACCGGTATTTGGTACAGGCCAGCTTTATCGGGGGCAGCCTGTGGGTCGTCTGGGACCCGGATCACTGCCCCCACCTCCATTACTGGGCACCGATCAATAAAATGCCCTGGGTCCCCGCAACGCCAACAGGCCGGCCCAGGCTTCCCCGCCGCCCTAGTGGCAGGAAGTGGGTTAAGGGACTGGCGTGGGGAGAGCGGAGAGAACGGCATTGCAACGGCGCCTGTGCTGGCCAGCCCCGCCCCCCTGGGCGGCACTCTCGGGCTATCGGAAGTCTCCAGGATCGGCCCACCCCGTCCCCGAGATCCAGCGACCGGAACCGCTGGCGATGTTGTTCTGGGCTCCGGCTGACCCGCTGCAGAATGGCTCGCTTCAGGTCGGTGAAGACCAGGAGGTTCTGGACGGGCAGCTGTTGGGCCGCCACCTGCGCCTCCCCTGAGAGCAGAGGGATGAGTCGCACTGGCCAGTGCTCCTTTGGCCATCCACAGGCCTCCGCTGATTTCTCAAACAGGTCGATAAAAGCTTCGGGGTCATCCTGGGGCCCCATTTTATTCAGGGGCACATGCGTGGGCACAGGTGGGTTTCAGGATGGCGGCCCCCCTGCCCGGACCTCCTGGTCCATCCAGCTCCGGAACAGCTCACGGTCCTCCTGCTGTGCATGCACCAGTGCGCGGAAACGACGCTCCTGGTCGTCCCGCATCTCCATCAGCGCTTGGTGGTGCTCCTGATGGAGGCCCACGAGCGACTGAATCACTTCCGCAAACGGCGAAGTTGGCGGTGACTGCATGGTAGCGGCGGCCGTGCTTCTTCCTCCCGGGTTTCGGCACCAGTGTGACCAGAGACAAAGCACTCTCTCTCTCTCATCTCCATTCATGCTTTTTATTCTTTCTCATCATCATCAGCTAGATTGTGCTGATGTAACATTACGCAAATCTCAGAAAAAGGGTCTTAACTCATTTTAACCCTACTGAACTGTGCAGTTTTGCCAATGGGCTCTTGCTTACATTTAATTATGTGTTTGGATTGGTTTAAATGAAGCTCTTCATGATGGGATTTGTGTTCACTGATGTCATCTTGGAGCTTCAACCTCACGCTAGACTCAGACGGCACATTCACAGTCCATTTGCTGACCATCTGATGCGTATTGTGTGCTAAACTGAGTCTCTTCCTAAATATAAGGGCTTTTCATCATCTCTACTTTTTTATTTTAGGGAAGCGCTAAAATATTGGTGCGGAGCTACCATTAATGTATGCAGGGACAGCGTTTGGACTGACAGAAGAAAGCAAAGAGTGGGTATAATTATTCAGATGAGTATTCACAACTCCTTTTGAAATCAGAGGATAACTCCTAAACTTATTTTCAGGCTTCAAGACATCTTCACTTCAGAAAAACACATGACTTTTTCCCTCAGCAGATTTTACGCTCACTGAGGAGAAGGGTGGGAGGAATGCAAACACATGCAAATAAACTTCAAAATAACTGTCCTGTCACTGAAATCAAACACACTTACACTGAGCAGGGAGGAATTCACGTGCAGATTGTAAAAAATGCAAGTGCAGTTTAGTTTGTACTAAAAAGAGCAGATGACTTTACAATTTTCATTCTGGGAATACCCGTGTATTTTCATATAGATATCAAGGGACAGAAGCAGAATGTGATTTTGGGCAGATTCCAAATGCCATTTTTGCACCTTTGAAGCGAGCTGCAGGAAGGTGATGGTACTCTTTGGCTCATTCCAAACTAAAATGAGTAGCCTCTTTATTAGAAAATGTAGGTAAATTTAATTGTTACTGGGGTTTAAAGAAATTTAAAGACAATGGGAAATATTTCCATATTTTTGTTTTCATGCCTTTGTTTTTACCAACTTAAAGTAGTAGGGCATAGTGAGGATTGCTTTGGATTGGAATGGTCCCTTCATCAAGTGAATAGCTCATGATTTGACAGAACTAAATCTTAGAGAATGCTGACATGCTGTGATATTGGGATCTGTTTGTGCAGTCTCTCTGTGGCAGATTGAAGATTACAGAGAGAAGATGAGCTGAAAGTGATGCAAACACATTGTCAGTCATAAACAGAGAAACGACTGAGAGGGAGGGAGAGAGACCGAGAGTTTGAAAAAAAGCAGGAGAACGGAAGGACCATGTCCTTGGTTTGGTGGTGAATATATAATGTGCTGTTCTAAGCCGGAGAAAAGAGCATTGGGCATCTAGGTGTCTTTATGGGAATTTGTACTAAATCAGTATTAATCAAATTAATAAAAGACTGTAAGTGTTAATATATTATCCTTTTCTTTTTCTCCCATTCACTTTGATTGATTATAATCACTGTTATTTTAATACTATTTATATACTATTAGAGTATTTATTAATGTTTTTAATAGGGATTTTACTTTTATATTTTCAGTTTTCATTAGAATTTTAGTTTAATAATTTAGTTTTGCTTGTCATTTTATCAGATTTTTTAGATATTTTTATTCAGCTTTAATGTATTTTTGTTTGTTGTTGTTTAGTAATTTTAGTAAACTTATTTTATTTCAACTTTTCTAATTTGAAGTCTTAAGTTTTTTATCTAATATTTATATTTTATTTTAGCCTAATTTCAATTAACAAAAAAAAAAAAAAATTGATTAGTTGAAGAGCTCCCACATTCATAGCATTTTCTATTTTAGAGACCTCCTCCCCTCTGAGTGCCTTAATTTTTGGTTCCAGCATCCTTGTTTCCAAGAGATATTCCTCTCCTAGTGTAACCCTGTATATGCGGCACACAGTAATGACGCAAGTGCCATCACTAAAATGGACTTGAAGTGGTTGTTTTGCTTTTTGTACCATGTTTGGTAGCACATCAAGCAATTACATGGCAATTTACCTGCAGAGCAAGAAATATGTTGCTTGCATCAGGATCAGGACGTCCTTTTCACTGCAGAGCCAGCTGTTCTGTGCACAGATGGCCTATGAAAACCCTTTCTTTTTGACTTGCGATATTGAATTTCCTGTGAAATCACTTGAATATGCTGTTGGAGAGGTCAGTTAATTTAGTTGATTATTCAAATGAGTCATGCAAAATACCTACTTTGGGTTCGTCATGCTATTCAAATATGTGAAATTCAATTTATATGTGTTAAAGGGGCTGTTCACTAAAAAATGCCACTTATTAGTCACAATTTTGTCCTTTCAAACTGGCATGATTTTATTATTGTGGAAAACAAGTCCATACAATAAAAGTTAATGGGGTACAATGTTGTTTTGGACACCACTGACTTTCATTGTGTGGGGAAAAACAGAAACGTGAGTAAATGATGGTAGAATTTTAATTTCTAATGGATGACGGAAAACAGCTTTAGAAGATTTTCATGGGTCAAAACATTTGTGACATTCCTGCCTTCGGGAACGATGTCCACTGTCTATTCTTCAAAGTGCCGAAAGGTCACGATCTCTGCTGCACAATGCTAGTGCTAACTGTCACATCCACTCTGTGCAGTGACTGTGTCTTAATTGAATTAAGCTGTTGTAATTTCCTGGCACACACTGATAGAGCCATTTTAGAGCCGCAGGACTATGAGCCACTGTGTACCTGATAGTGGATTAGCATTTAGACGACTGCTGCCAGGCCATGTTGAATATTACTCCTCACTGGACTCTCTGGTCATTCCTTTTTTCTCTCTTTTTTCCTCTTAAAACTCATTTCATCCTCCCTCAGGGTATGGCAGTGTGCCGAACTGCCTGTCCGAGGTGGTCGGTGGCAGCCGCGCAAACCAGAGGACAAGGTAAGAGCAGGGGAGAAGAGAGGAAAGAGTTTTAGGCCCGTCAAAAAGGGAAGAGATGAGTGCCTTATCGCTCCTTGTTTCATTTATATGTCACGTCCAGGTCCTTCATGAATCATCTAGTGCACAGGAGCAGAGTCTTGTCTCTCCCTCTTTTTTTTTTTTTTTTTTAAGTTTTCCTCTCTCTCTCCAATTCTTTTGTGAGTGACTGAGCAGAACATGGAGCCTCAAGTCCCCTACTCGTCCTTTGAGTGGCCGAAACCAGGGACGCTGCTGTGAACATTCACTCGCAGCAGGAACCGAATTTAAAACTCAGCAGTGTGATAGTTGTGCTGCATCTCTAAATGACAGCGGAGATGAGGACATGAATAGAGTGACATTAGTGTTTAAAACTTCATGAGACTTAACTTCCAGGAAATTATCAAGGGAAGCTTGATATGTCAATCAATCAATCAATCAATCAGTCAGTCAGTCAGTCAGTCAGTCAGTCTGTCTGTCTGTCTATTGTTCCATCTGTCATTCTGTAATTCTATCTGTCTTTTGTTCTATCTATTCTTTGATCAAGTTTCAAATTCACAGTCATTCCTTTCTGCAGTTCTTTCTATCACCTGTCTATATAGGTGTCTATCTTTCTATCTATTGCTTGATCTGTCGTTCTGTAATTCTACCTCTGTCATTCTGTCCATCTATTGTTCTATGAAGTGTCAAATTCAGAGTCCTTCCTCTCTGCAGTTCTTTCTTTCTTCCTATCATCTCTCTATCTGTCGTTCTGTGGATCTGTTGTTCTATCTATTTTTCTATTTATTGTTCTGTCATTCTATCTATCTATCTATCTATCTATCTATCTATCTGTTGTTCTATGTATCTATTCAGTCTGTCTATCATTCTGTCTTTCTATCTGTCTATTGTTCCAGCTATTATTTAATAATTTGTTCTAACTGTCTGTTATTCTATGAAATTTACAATCTTTCCTCTCTAAAGACATGCTATAGACTTCCTCTCTCTCTCTCCCTCTCTCTCTCTCTCTCTCTCTCTCTCTCTCTCTCTCTCTCTCTCTCTCTCTCTCTCTCTCTCTCTCTCTCTCTCTCTCTCTCTCTCTCTCTCTCTCTCTCTCTCTCTCTCTCTCTCTCTCTCTCTCTCTCTCTCTCTCTCTCTCTCTCTCTCTCTCTCTCTTCTCCCCCTCTCTCTCTCTCTCTCTCTCTCTCTCTCTCTCTCTCTCTCGCACGCGCACACACACACACAAACAAACAATAATCCCACTCCAGCTAGTCAGAACACGTTCACTCCTTTAAACTATAGTGATCTCAGCATTCAGGTGTCCATATCGAGAGTCAGTTTTGCAGTGCGCCACAGCAGAATTCACACACATGGTGTTCCTCAGTCTGTTGCATTTCCATTTCCTTGTCCTTCAGCTCACATTATCCAGGGTTGGACTAAAAACATTGTGTTGAATCCATGGGCTTTCTTCCCTGGCACCTCCAGACTCTTGGCACCATCGTGTTAAGATGGTCTACTGTGTCTGTGGGAGTCTGAGTCTATCTGTGCGATCTCCAATCCAAAACTTGTCCATTCACCAGTACCAGCTGGCTCTCCCCCTACATAATCCCTCATGCCAGTGATGCCCTTTGGTTACCACCCACCCCCCCGGCCACCTGCTGCAGACCATGCTCATAGTTGATCAAGTGACACCAATTGCAGACTGCCCAACATGACCACTTCACCCACATGCCGGCAGGATGCGGTTCATGACCTAGTCACATGCTCTTACTGTATTATTTTAGATCCGACATCCTGCTGGGGGAATTTGTAGACGTAAAGTCCACGCTCTGCAGGGCTCTTGTGATGTGAGTACTGTTTTAGTTGTTCTCACCACAGGAGTCATTTATTAGGAGTGGCTTGCTTTTCACAGATAAAAGAGCAGGTGTCCTTTTATGTGTCTGTACTTCCGTTTCTATGAGCGTGTATGCATGTGGGAGGAGAAAAGACAGAGAGGTGGAGGAAAAGAGGGAGAGAGAGATTTCAACAGTATCTTGACAGCCTAGATCATATCATAGAGTCTCAAAACCTGCAGCCATAGTCTCTGATGGAGTGTGTGAATGGCTGTGTGTGTTCCCGCCTGTTGTCAGCTGGAGCCGCTGAGATTAGATTGACAGAGAGGGACGGAGAGGGACGGTGGAGACATCTCTAAAGACTCCTGATTGAATAGACTGATAATGCCAAAGAGAGGAGAAAATATAAATTTAATAGCTTGGCCTTCCTTATCAGAGTCCCAAAACAGGAGGAAGGGACTGAAAGCCTTATGAAAGAGAGGAGACTGGAATGGAAGTTGAAGCCTTGGGCTAGTGTTTAACACATGCGCTCCAAACGTGTTGGCACTTTGTTCGCTCAACAGTTCCATGTGATATTTCAATGCAAAAACCTGCATCTTATTCACCAACCTCCCACAGTCCAGATAAACAGAGTGCTAAATGCGCTACAATAGTGCTACTCTGTATTAAACAAAAAGCCATTGTCAGCGCAGACATACCTCCTTTCTATGCAAATTAGGCTCATTATAGATTTTTACTCAAAACTCAGTGCTTATTGCCTGCAGAAATTAACATCACGCTATTATTACCTATGGAAAGCTAGTGGTAAACTGAATTTGTTTCAGAGAGATGTTTGTGTATATTTTCTATTGAATATGGCAGCAATTATTCATCAAATGATGATCATATAATGAGAAAAGCCTTATATCTTTATCCAGACTTTTAACATTTTAACAATTTGGGGTGTTTGGAATGTTCCAGTATTATGATAATACCAGATTGCGATACTCTGCCATGTTGTCTACAACCGGCCATTCAGAGCTTATCCTTAAAATTTTGAATTGTGCCATGTAAATTGTGCTCCGTACACTGAAAAAAAAAAACCTGTTGGATTAACATCAAAAAAATATGTACATCGGTTGCACTTATTTTTATTATGTTCTCTCAACATAATTTATCTCTGTTTATGTTACTTAACTTTTGTTTGTCAAATGAACATGTTTTTTTTATGTTGTTTTTATGCTTTTTGTGCCACGTACCTCCTGTTGATTCAACATGATTTTTGTTTAAATAAAAGCTTTATCCACTATAGGCAGTGGTGTTTTAATAAATTAAATAGAACTATGATAAAATGTACGATAAATCCAGATAAAATTAATAACAGAATAAAAAAAGCTTTGGTAAACTATAAGTACTACTTTTTAAATAAATAAAAGCATTTTAGCACCCTAATATAGTAGATTTTTAAGTAAGGCAATAAGCAAAAACATTTCTTGGAAAGAAATACTGTATTTTTTCAATAGTACACAACAGTTCATACATATTACAAATATACAGGAGACATGTTACAGACATAGCTCATTTGTTTGAAATGCATCTGTTAAAGTATAATATAAGCCCATATAAAAGCAAAATCCAAAACTAAAACTTCATTCCCCTCAACCCACGCCACCCAAAAATTGCTTTACGTAATACAATGTTACACAATAAGAACAATAATAGCATAACTAATCTACTACAAAAAACATTTCTACACAGTGAAGTGGATGTCAATAAGTGCACTTGTCTGGTGAAATATCACATATCTGTAAAATATCAAAAGTATGCATCAGTTTTAAAACAATTAACAATTATTAGAATTAAGACTATTGGATTATGCTCATCAAATTATATTAAGATGCATATAATTCAAAGCAGTCATCAGAGATGTACACATGTGAATGCAACCTCTTAAAACAAAAGTAAAAGTTTTTAATAATACTCACCACTACTAACCAGCATTCCAAAAAAAAAACAAAAAAAAAACAGTCCAGGAGAATAAGGGGTCTTCACAGGACAGGAGAAACCAGACATCTAAACAGAACGCATATTAAAATGTTAATTTTATTTTAAACAACAAGAATTATACTGGATTTTTAATAATAAAACTGATTATTGGTTATGATTATTGATTGATTATTGATGCTCGCTGGTTTAAGCAATAGTTCTCTTTCAAAATGTTAGATTTTTCAAAAGCCTGATATCATGTTTTTATGTGTATAAATTATGTGTGAATATACTCTCTGAATTATGTGATTGCTGTCATATTACTAAAAAGTGCATTAAAATACATCTGTAAAAAAGTCTTATTCATTGTAAGTTGTCATAAAAAGCAACATTACTTAAATAACATCCAGTTTATTAGGAACACAACACGAGTGTGAATCACACGATATCCGTCTTTGAACTCGCATCATCGCATGTGTCTGATCCACTTGGAGAATTGGACGTCTCTCTGCACTTTTTTTTCATCGTCCCCTGACTGCAGCCGCCTAACGTTACTCTCACCTGCATTTAGGCGAGGCGAGGGGCATCTCAAATGAGCCCATCGTCTACACTGGACGCGGCACGGCGCGACAAATCCCCGACAGTTAACGGATTCCCTGTTCTATTTCTGACGCAGTTCAAGCTCTTTGCAACGGCCGCTTTGTTGCGTCCATTGTAGACAGCTTCAAGCTGTTGCAGCACGACAACGGTAACGACCGGTGTAGACACGGTTCAGTTTGTCATACTGACGCAAATTTTAAACTAGTCGACATACAAAGAAAAAGATTACACACATTTCGAACACACAAACTATAATTAAATTTTCAGACGCGGCTAAAGCTAGTGTTAACGTTAGCTAC